>NC_064629.1:811605763-811908793 GCF_023864275.1 Schistocerca cancellata | reverse complement strand
ACTAGACAAAATCCAGTTTCAGTTTCATAATCCTCAGATCAAGAGAAATCGTTTGATATGCAACACAATCTCTTAGAATTTTATTTTTCTAGTGAGTTTTGTGTTTGTGTGCCCATCCAGTCCCTATCAATATATGTTTTATAAACATGATTTGCATGCGAACAGAACCGGTAATTTTAGAGGGACTCCGTCATTTGGCCATCAGCTTAACTTAAAATTATATGAAACTTCATATCATTTATAAGACTGGTCGTAATTTTGAAGTATGGCTTCTTTATTTTTATTTGTTATTTATAAAGTTAATAGTGACACAAATATAATATGATACTGCACTGCTGGACAACCAACGACCAGAAGATAGGTGTATCCACAGGAGTTGGAGATTGTACTCTGTTAGCGTAGGCTGGTATTAACGTCATTTGAAATAAACATCATGCTGTGTCCCTCCTACAAGAGAGCAACCTGAAGCCAGCCACACACCAGTGTCCTGCAGGTGGCCATGCTACAGACATCGTCAGCCATAACAGGCAAAAGCGCCTGTTGCCAAACACCGATCCGCACTCGCCTCGTGTGTTGACAAACGTTCAAGACAACAACAGGCCGACTTGGCCACGGCGTCTGCGGCAGCGCCGTCAAGAAAGGCGCCAACTCCACTCCCAGCAGAGCACGCTTCCACAACTACAGTACTATTTTCCTACACGACGCCACATACTCGGTAGCTGGGCGCGCTGTACCCATCTGCAGCAACAGTATTTAGGCCGGCATGCAACCACGGAATGGGGGTTGAACCCCTCTACCATCCTCCACACCTACAACAAATCCTTAATCTGTCCCATCCTATGTTATGCCAGTCCCACCTGGATATCCGCCCCCCCCCCCTCCCAAATTCTATAAGTCCCTCCACATCCTCGAGTGCCATGCACTCTGACTTGCCTTCTGTATACGCTTCCCGTTCCCCACTCGGATCCTCTACGATCTGATTCCTTTCCCCCATCTGCTCCTATTCCTTGAACATATCCTCTACACCTCCCGCCACCTTGATCCCTCTTATCCCCTGGTTGCTCCTCTCCTCTCCAGCCCCCACCTTGACCACTGTGTCCCCCCTACCCTCCACCTCTACACCCTTCATCTCCTTTCCCAAGGTGTCTTCCGTCGACTCCCCCTCCTGGATGATGCCCTCTCTCCCTCCATTTATCCCTTCTATCAAGTCTGATCCTCATCTGCCCCTCCCTTCCTCTGTCCTTTTTACGGGCTCCCTCTCCCCCCTTCCATCCTGTTTTTTCCCCACCTACCCTCTCTCTGCCTCCCTTTTGCTCTCCCATCCACTGCCTTTCCCACTCCCTCTAGCATACGCCCACCCCCCCTTTTTTTCTATGTCCCGTCCCTCCATTGGCTCCCCCCTTTCTTTCTTTTCCTCTCCTCCCCCCTTTTCCCCTTCATCGTTCCGCCCCCCCCCCCCCCCCCATATGCCTCTGTGTTGCCTCTACAGTGCTGGTTTAAGTGAGTGTTCAGTGTTGTGCGTCCCCCATCAGTGTTGCAAACAGCCACCATACTGTCGCTAGTTGTGTTTTTATCTCATGCGAACAGAAACCAGACTGTTGCCGTGTTTTTTTAATTGTGCATGTCTCCTTCCTGTGTGTCTTCATCCGCATCGTTAATGCCGTGTTTTTGTATTTTTCGTTCCGCCAATTTCCGCCATTTTACTGTTTTTAACGAAGTCACCGTCTTATCGCCTTTTTATCTATTGTTTGTTGTCTCACCATTGTTTGTTTAACTTTTCTCTCAGCTGTAGAGCAACGTATTAAGCTGCTGTCAGCCCGCCCCTCCCTAGGTGGGAGGAATCGGAAATCAATAAAGGAAAAAAAAAACACGTAATGGCAGTTCGGTCTCAGCTATCGAATCAGTTTTTCCTTCGAGTTCTCTGGCCGGGCACCGACCACAGTAGAGGTCTATCAATCACATCTCTCACTAAGGATCCATCGTCGAACAGGCGCCGTGCTGTGTTTAACTTCTAATTTTTACCGAGATTACGGCAGTGACTACTTCTTAAGACTTGGCCTTACGCCAAGTAAGTGGACATTGTCTTTCTTTGCCGAGATCAAGACAAATTGTGTTATTAACTCTAGAACATTCCATGTGAATCTGGACTTGAGCATTTTTGTTACTCACTTTGGACTTCAGCCACTCAAACACCATTTGCCTTCCTTGAGGGGCTCATAGTACCAAACGAACTTTCATATGTATGTAACTTAATACTTCACGAAGGAGACTTGCGTTTATGAATATGTAATAAACTTGTTCCGCATTGTTTACCTGGGCTGTGTTCTCATTGTGCCTCAACAGGCGCGCACCCTATCACCTAGGTACATGTGAGTATGAAGCAACTGTACCCGCTGCGAGATGTATACTGTTCATGCAAATAAAACAAATATTCATTTCTGACCAATAGTTCGTAATCTACGTTTAAGATCCTGTACATTTTGTGTAATTTTGATCCCAAAGGTTTCGGACTCCCAGTACAAAATTCCTTCAAGGGAAACTACAGGGTTGTTGCAATTAAACTTTCGCTACTTGAGCCAGTGCAGACGGAAAAATATTTACCATATGGATACACAACTTTATAGGAATGATGTTCAGACTGTGTACTGCAGGATTTGCGTTGTAAGTAGCGTTAGTGTTATGGTGTTATGCGCCGGTTCTGGTACGGCAACGTAGGGTTGAAATGAAAGCATCAGTATGCATTACAGTTGCAGACAGTCAACGTGGGTCTCGACAAGGTGAATAGACGTTTACTCGTAAAACTGTTTTATCAGATCAAAACAACAGCAACAGTATTGCTACTCTTCGCGAGTATCGACGTATTTAAGGAATACGGAGAGGTCCTCTGAGCTTGAAGATTATGACTCGGAAGGTCGAATTAACAGGAGATTTGCGAGCTGCTTCTGGAACAGGCCGATAGCCAATTGCGCCACAGGTTGTTATAAGTATTGCTGTTGCCATTGGGAATGCTGGACGCAATGTGAGATCTTCAGCCAGTGTACGAGCTGTGTCACAACTGCTGAACATTCCATGGCGTGTGTGAAATCCTAAGGTACCAAACTGCAGAGGTCATCGGTCCCTAGACTTACACGCTACTTAAACTAACTTATGCTAAGAACAACACACACACCCATGCGCGATGGAAGATTCGAACCTCCGGCGAGAGGGGCCACACAATCCGTGATATGGCGCCTCAAACCGCGCGGCCACTCCGCGTGGCAACATTCAAGGGTCCACCGTTCGAAAAGTACTGCGAAAAATTGTGAGATTGTATCCGTATAACGTGGATGCGGATAGTCGTCACATTGAGCAACGTGTATAACCTGGAATGTAAACGTGGTATGCAATTAACAGATGTTACCCTCTCATATGGAAATTAAAATGTGTTTCTTTCTATGGTTTATTCGTAATTTCTCTTTCGAATCTCCTTTAAAATGTTCCCACAAAGTTTCATTGTCCTATGATCACTCGTATTTCATGTGGATCCTCTCAAGTAGCGAAAGTTTAATACGAGGGTTGTCCAGAAAGTAAGCTCCGATCGGTCGCGAAATGGAGATTACTGGGAAAATCCGGTATAGCTTTGCACAGATTTGTTGGGCAGTGTCTCTAGTATGCCCGTCGATCGTATCGCGTCGCTCTTTTCAGTTTTGAGTGAACAGTGAGCACGTAAAGATGCATAGGGAATAGCGTCTCCCGCCAAGTATGAGGGCCTGATTAGAGATTTCGCCTGTGTCATGCAGCCCACATAACACAACTGTTGAGCAGTTGCTTCTTGATGCCAATTCTCGGCCGCACACTGCAGGGGCAATGAAGACGCTCCTGCAGCGTTTCCGATGAGAAGTGTTTGATCACCCACAATACAGTCAGTAATTGGCTCTCCCTGAGTCTCATCTCTGCCCCCAAGAACCGCTGGCTACGATGACAAAATTTTTCCACAGACAACGAGCTGCAGACCAGTGCAGATAACTGGCCGAAAGCGCAGGCGGCTGCTTTCTATGACGAGGATATTGGAAAGTTGATACAACACTACGACAGCACTCGGAAGTTGGAGCGGCGACTATATAGAGAAGTAGGTAGAAGGTGTACCTAACTGTTGCACATAAAACGTTTCTGGTTTTCACTGTGGTTTTCATTTCGCGACCGATCGGAACTTACTTTCTCGACAACCCTCGTATAACCACTGTGTACATGAGGGAAGCACAGAAGAAGGTAGACCAACCAGGGCAGAGTCAGCGATAACGTACGAAACAGCACCAACGCTTACTATCGAATCCGCAAAAATAATCAAAGGAGTATTCACTGACAAAATAATGCGAGTGCATTAAGAAAGAAACCCTTGAGGATCAATCACTAATTCCACTCGCAGAGTAAAGGTTGCATGCAAATGCGAATTACGCCGGGAGTGTATTTGCCAGAAATGGTTGTACGAGTTAATGACAAAGTATATCTAACTACTCCCATAAACGTAAACGAGAATCCAGGAAGGTATACAATTTGTCAGCAATTATCAAGAAAGAGACTGAGATGCTGGAAGCAGAAGCACAACGAATAAGGTATGTAACAGTAGGCGTGAAGGACACGAGGCTGCAAATAGCCCGACTTTGGGAATTATTGTACATCAGCCATATGAATGCAAAAGTTGATGGTCGATTTTTGCTCCAGATATCATGACGTCATTCACTTGTTTCGATAGAAATCATTATATATCTGAATCTTCAAAAATTATTGTCAGACGCAGCTGGGGCACAACCAACGTAAAATCTTAGTGCGAATACCCCAGATATAGACGGAAGCTTTTCAATGAAAAATTCAAAACTTCTAGATCATAGAATAGCAGTGATGTATTAAAGCGCTTGAAAATTTTAGGAAGTCTTGTTTTAAAACAAGGTGGATGCCAGCAGCAAACAGAATAAGAAGTATTATTGCCTTATGAACAATCAGAGCATCGATATATTTTTGCCGTTACCAAAGACACACGCAGCGGCCAAAATAAAACTGGCCCTGAAGATAGACTACCCAACTTACATTATCTGTCCCCAGGGAAAGGCGGAGTGAGAATGATGTAAATTGGATTGCTTACATTAAAGTGCATGAAATGTTTTCCGGGCCAGTTTTTTTTCTTTTTATATGCTGTACGAGAATTTAGGTAGATATGACAAAGCACCTTTATCTCCACAAGTGAGCCAGGAAAAGGGCTCCACTACGTCTACATCTACATAGATACTCCGCAAACTACCGTACAGTGTGTGGCGGAGGGCACCCTGTACTACTTCTACTAGGCATATACTTTCCTGTTCCACTCGCAAATGGAGAGAGGGAAAAAATGACCGTCTCTATGCCTCCATGTGCGCCCTAATTTCTCGTATTTTATCTTCCTAGTCCCTACGCGCAGTGTATGTTGGCGGTAGCAGAATCGTTCGGCAGTTAGGTTCAAATCTCACTAGCGTTTCTCGAATAAAAAAAAGAAAAAAAAGCCTCCTTCCCTTCAGGGACTCCCATTTGAGTTCCCGAAGCATCTCCGTAACACGTGTTATTCGAACCTACCGGTGCCAAACCTAGCAGCCCTCCTCTGAATTGCTTCGATTTCTTCCTTCAATCCGACCTGGCACGGATCCCGAACACTGGAGCAGAGCTCAAGAATTGGTCGCATCAGCGTCCTATGGGCGGCCTTCTTTACTGGGCCACTCTTTCCTAAAATTCTCGCAATAAACCGAAGAGGACCATTCGCCTCCTCTACCAGGTGTCTCACATGCTTGTTCAATTTCATATCACTTTGCACGTTATACCCAGATATTCAAACGACTTGACTGTGTCAGATCATTACAGGTTTGTTCGTCCTACTTACCCGCATTAACTTACATTTTCTCACATTTAGAGCTAGCTGTATTCATCACAGCTCCTAGAAATTTTGTTTAAGTCGTTTTGTATCTTCCTAGGATGCCAGCAGCATCCAATAAGTACTAATACACGGGAAGAAACGTAATACACCGCGTTCGATACTCAGTATACACATAATGAGCCCACAAGAATGTCAGAGGGATTGAAAACCACTACAAGGAAGGACACTTCAGAGGCGGATGATCCTTTTTCTCGTAGATCTTCGCAAAGAGAAGCCTATCATTTATCTGTGGGAGACTGCCGTCTTCAGAGCTTCGCTGTAGGAGCTCTCTGATGAAGTTGAGTAATGTTTTGACACTCAGTAGTGCCCTGGAAACAAAAGCATGTTACAGAAGATTAATGAAGATGATAACTTAGTTTGAGGAACACAGATTCAGCATTCCGCAGCGGAAAGCAAAAAAATGCTGCAGGCGGTTAGTGCAGATAAGGAAGAATCTTGAGGAATACAGTTTCGATATTCAGTGCCACAGTGCAGATCAAAAGCATGTTACGGACAATTAGTGCCGATGAGAAATAAAATTGAGGAACACAGTTTCAGTGTTCAGTCTTACACTGGAAATCAAAAGCATGTTGCAAACGAATAGTGTAGATGTGAAAGAAGGTTGAGGAGAATACTGTTTTGAAATTAACCACCACAGTGAAAATCAAAAGAATATTTCAAACAGATAGTGCAGATGGGAAAGAAGCTCGAGACGACAAGTGCAGATGAGAAACGAGCTTGAGGAGTACGGTTTCAGTATTCTGACAATCGAAACCAGAACATTAATGCAGATAATAATGGAGTTTAAGGAATTCACTTTAAGTATTCCGTACCGCACCAGAAAGCAAAATCATGTTGCAGACAACTACTGGAGATTAGGTTTGAGGAATAGAGTTTTAACATTCACTACTACAATGAAAATTAAAGAATGATGCAGATTGTTGTTGTTGTTGTTGTTGTTGTGGTCTTCAGTCCTGAGACTGGTTTGATGCAGCTCTCCATGCTACTCTATCCTGTGCAAGCTTCTTCATCTCCCAGTACCTACTGCAACCTACATCTTTCTGAATCTGCTTAGTGTATTCATCTCTTGGTCTCCCCCTACCATTTTTACCCTCCACGCTGCCCTCCAATACTAAATTGGTGATCCCTTGATGCCTCAGAACATGTCCTACCAACCGATCCCTTCTTCTGGTCAAGTTGTGCCACAAACTTCTCTTCTCCCCAATCCTATTCAATACTTCCTCATTAGTTATGTGATCTACCCATCTAATCTTCAGCATTCTTCTGTAGCACCACATTTCGAAAGCTTCTATTCTCTTCTTGTCCAAACTATTTACCGTCCATGTTTCGCTTCCATACATGGCTACACTCCATTCAAATACTTTCAGAAATGACTTCCTGACACTTAAATCTATACTCGATGTTAACAAATTTCTCTTCTTCAGAAACGCTTTCCTTGCTATTGCCAGTCTACATTTTATATCCTCTCTACTTCGACCATCATCAGTTATTTTGCTCCCCAAATAGCAAAACTCCTTTACTACTTTAAGTGTCTCATTTCCTAATCTAATACCCTCAACATCACCCGACTTAATTCGACTACTTTCCATTATCCTCGTTTTGCTTTTGTTGATGTTCATCTTATATCTTGTGGCCAAGATAGACACAAAGCCCATGCCTACTACAGTAGTACAAGTTTATATGCCAACTACCTCTGCAGATGATGAAGAAATAGATGAAATGTATGACGAGATAAAAGAAATTATTCAGGTAGTGAAGGGAGACGAAAATTTAATAGTCATGGGTGACTGGAATTCGTCAGTAGGAAAAGGGAGAGAAGGAAACATAGTAGGTGAATATGGATTGGGGGGAAGGAATGAAAGAGGAAGCCGCCTTGTAGAATTTTGCACAGAGCATAACTTAATCATAGCCAACACTTGGTTCAAGAATCATAAAAGAAGGTTGTATACCTGGAAGAATCCTGGAGATACTAAAAGGTATCAGATAGATTATATAATGGTAAGACAGAGATTTAGGAACCAGGTTTTAAATTGTAAGACATTTCCTGGGGCAGATGTGGATTCTGACCACAATCTATTGGTTATGAACTGCAGATTGAAACTGAAGAAACTGCAAAAAGGTGGGAATTTAAGGAGATGGGACCTGGATAAACTGAAAGAACCAGAGGTTGTAGAGAGTTTCAGGGAGAGCATAAGGGAACAATTGACAGGAATGGGGGAAAGAAATACAGTAGAAGAAGAATGGGTATCTCTGAGGGATGAAGTAGTGAAAGCAGCAGAGGATCAAGTAGGTAAAAAGACGAGGGCTAATAGAAATCCTTGGGTAACAGAAGAAATATTGAATTTAATTGATGAAAGGAGAAAATATAAAAATGCAGTAAATGAAGCAGGCAAAAAGGAATACAAACGTCTCAAAAATGATATCGACAGGAAGTGCAAAATGGCTAAGCAGGGATGGCTAGAGGACAAATGTAAGGATGTAGAGGCTTGTCTCACTAGGGGTAAGATAGATGCTGCCTACAGGAAAATTAAAGAGACCTTTGGAGAGAAGAGAACCACTTGTATGAATATCAAGAGCTCAGATGGCAACCCAGTTCTAAGCAAAGAAGGGAGGGCGGAAAGGTGGAAGGAGTATATAGAGGGTTTATACAAGGGCGATGTACTTGAGGACAATATTATGGAAATGGAAGAGGATGTAGATGAAGACGAAATGGGAGATAAGATACTGCGTGAAGAGTTTGACAGAGCACTGAAAGACCTGAGTCGAAACAAGGCCCCGGGAGTAGACAACATTCCATTTGAACTACTGATGGCCTCGGGAGAGCCAGTCATGACAAAACTCTACCATCTGGTGAGCACGATGTATGAGACAGGAGAAATACCCTCAGACTTCAAGAAGAATATAATAATTCCAATCCCAAAGAAAGCAGGTGTTGACAGATGTGAAAATTACCGAACTATCAGTTTAATAAGTCACAGTTGCAAAATACTAACGCGAATTCTTTACAGACGAATGGAAAAACTGGTAGAAGCCGACCTTGGGGAAGATCAGTTTGGATTCCGTAGAAATGTTGGAACACGTGAGGCAATACTGACCTTACGACTTATCTTAGAAGAAAGATTAAGAAAAGGCAAACCTACGTTTCTAGCATTTGTAGACTTAGAGAAAGCTTTTGACAATGTTAACTGGAATACTCTCTTTCAAATTCTGAATGTGGCAGGGGTAAAATACAGGGAGCGAAAGGCTATTTACAGTTTGTACAGAAACCAGATGGCAGTTGTAAGAGTCGAGGGGCATGAAAGGGAAGCAGTGGTTGGGAAAGGAGTAAGACAGGGTTGTAGCCTCTCCCCGATGTTATTCAATCTGTATATTGAGCAAGCAGTAAAGGAAACAAAAGAAAAAATTGGAGTAGGTATTAAAATTCATGGAGAAGAAGTAAAAACTTTGAGGTTCGCCGATGACATTGTAATTCTGTCAGAGACAGCAAAGGACTTGGAAGAGCAGTTGAACGGAATGGACAGTGTCTTGAAAGGAGGATATAAGATGAACATCAACAAAAGCAAAACGAGGATAATGGAATGTAGTCAAATTAAGTCGGGTGATGCCGAGGTAATTAGATTAGGAAATGAGACACTTAAAGTAGTAAAGGAGTTTTGTTATTTAGGGAGTAAAATAACCGATGATGGTCGAAGTAGAGAGGATATAAAATGTAGACTGGCAATGGCAAGGAAAGCGTTTCTCAAGAAGAGGAATTTGTTAACATCGAGAATAGATTTAAGTGTCAGGAAGTCATTTCTGAAAGTATTTGTATGGAGTGTAGCCATGTATGGAAGTGAAACATGGACGATAACTAGTTTGGACAAGAAGAGAATAGAAGCTTTCGAAATGTGGTGCTACAGAAGAATGCTGAAGATAAGGTGGGTAGATCACGTAACTAATGAGGAGGTATTGAATAGGATTGGGGAGAAGAGAAGTTTGTGGCACAACTTGACTAGAAGAAGGGATCGGTTGGTAGGACATGTTTTGAGGCATCAAGGGATCACAAATTTAGCATTGGAGGGCAGTGTGGAGGGTAAAAATCGTAGAGGGAGACCAAGAGATGAATACACTAAGCAGATTCAGAAGGATGTAGGTTGCAGTAGATACTGGGAGATGAAGAAGCTTGCACAGGATAGAGTAGCATGGAGAGCTGCATCAAACCAGTCTCAGGACTGAAGACCACAACAACAACACATCTTATATCCTCCCTTCAAGACACTATCCATTCCGTTCAACTGCTCTTCCAAGTCCTTTGCTGTCTCTGACAGAATTACAATGTCATCGGCGAACCTCAACGTTTTTATTTCTTCTCCATGGATTTTAATACCTACTCCGAATTTTTCTTTTGTTTCCTTTACTGCTTGCTCAATATACAGATTGAATAGCATCGGGGAGAGGCTACAACCCTGTCTTACTCCCTTCCCAACCACTGCTTCTCTTTCATGCCCCTCGACTCAGATTAGTAGTGCAGATTTGAATGAAATTTGAGGACTATAGTTTTCTGCCGTTGAGGGCAGAGTTATGCTATGGGGTACATTGAGTTGGGCTTCCCTGTGATCTGTGGTGGTAATCGAAGGCTTCATGACAGCAGTGAACTACGTGAACATTATTGCGGACCATTTGTATCGCTTCATGCTTGAAGTCTCCATCTACGGCGATGACATCTTCCAGCAAGATAACTGTCCGTGTTACAAGGTCAGAATCGTGCTACGGTGGTTTTAGGTGCATTATAGTGAGCTCACATTGATATCTTGGCCAGAAAATGTGCCTGATCTGTACCCAATGAAACACATATCGGGCGCCAGCTGCGTGCCCGTAAACGACCATCCCGTAATTTGCGGGAACTGCTTGATCTGTGCGTAGACATCTGGTACCATATACTTCTGGAATATATCAAGGACTTGTAGACTCCATGCCAAGCAGAATCTCTGTTGTACTGTGTCTGAAAAGTGGGATAACACTTTAACAGGTGGTCATAACATTATGGCTCGTCAGTGTATATCTTGGATAAGGACCGCGAAGACAAGATAGGGGAAATTAGGACTCGTACTATGGCATATAGACAGTCGGTTTCCCGCTCTCTCAATTTGCGTGTGGAACAGGAAAGGAAATGACTAGCAGTCGTACAATGTACTCTCCGCCATGCACCATAAAGTGGCTTGAGGAGTATTTACGTAGATGTAGGCACAATACAGGAATTTGCAGTATGGACTTGTAGAGGTTCTGTGCTTTACCTATTCCTGCTTCATTTGCACGATTTTTATCGAAATGATACGAGGCCGAGCGGTTCTAGGCGCTACAGTCTGGAACCGCGCGACCGCTACGGTCGCAGGTTCGAATCCTGCCTCGGGCATGGGTGTGTGTGATGTCCTTAGGTTAGTTAGGTTTAAGTAGTTCTAAGTTCTAGGGGACTGATGACCTCAGAAGTTAAGTCCCATAGTGCTCAGAGCCATCGAAATGATACGAAACGATTCAGTTCACAGGTTACACATATATGACTGGTTTACTGGAATTTTTACCTACGTATGCAACCAGTTTTTATTAGAAATTCGTCTGTGAAATAGGAGTCGTCCTCTGTGCACTTCACACCGGCTTTCAGAGTATAGCTCCGCCCCCCCCCCCCCCCTCGGGCATGGGTGTGTATGTCGTCCTTAGCGTAAGTTAGTTTAAGTTACATTAAGTAGTGAGTAAGCTTAGGGACCGATGGCCTCTGCAGTTTGGTCCCATAAGACCTTACCACAGATTTCCAGATTTTTTCAGAGTATAGTTTTAGGTGTAAACATGCTCTCTGTCGTATTAGGGTTCTGCATGGTTGTCAGAGAAATGGTGGCGAATTGTCCAAAGGAGAGCGGACTGTGGCGCTAGTTTGGCGGTCCTCGTTTCTCCTTTGTCAGCTGATGACCCGTCGGCGGAAACCGGTACACGACCTCTGCAGCCCAGATGCGCCATGTCGGACCAGTAACTCTCACGAGGCACAGAATTCGCGCTACCAAAGTTTCAGAATCATGCAAGGAGCATATCCAGCAGTTTCTTGCAGTTATTCTTTCCATCAGGATTAGTGGGATTATCTGAGCCAATGCCACTTGATCATGCATGGGAACGAGTCACTAAACTCGTAAGTACAGAATGACGACTAAAAGTCAAGACATAAAAAAAGTGATTGCCAATGGTAGGCAGAAAAAATTATTCAGTCCCAGGAGTCATCTCGCTAACTCCGTATAACGCCGCCTCTAGTCTTTATAATGACCTCAGTTCGGCGCGAAAGACAGTCCACAAGTTTCTTCAGGTATGCCATACAAAACTAAAGCCAATCAATGGTGCTTAGATATCGTAGATTTACCAAATTACAGGGATGTTGGCTGCTACGTTTCGTCCGTTGTTCCAAATATTTATTTATTGTATTTAGATATTGTCTATTTAGCCTGAGCACATTAGGGCCTTAAGACACATCTGACAAGGAGCAACATATAAAGATATTACAACTCATCCCAACAACAATAGCAAGAACAATAATAGCTACTACTAACAGCAGTAATAAAATAATAATAACTGTAACAGTGAAGGGCATTTAGAATGATATCGATGAGCTTAGCACATTTGAAGCCATGTTTAGCATTATCAGAGGCGGAGTGGATGAAGGAAGAGTTCTCCTCTTCCTTTGAAATGACAGTGATAGTGGCTGTTAGCAAAGATCAGGACATAAACAGAGAGCTCGGACGAGAAGAGATAGTGATAAGTTCTTGGGGAGGAATCTGACGATAATGAGTTGAAGAGAATGTAGGAGAGATGGCATTGAGATAGAAGGTGGGCCATAGCTGTCTTTTGAAGCTTGGAAGGAATTTAATTTCACTGATATTTTGAGGAAGAGTGTTCCAAAGTTGGGTTCCTGGTACAGAAAATGATTTAGAGGTCATGGCAGTGCTATGTGAGGGCACCGAGAGAATTTTACTTAGTTGAAAACGAGTATTTCTGCTGTGCTGTTCAGATAGAGTAATAGTTGAAGACAAATAGGAGGGAGTACAATGATTGAAAAGAAGATAGTGCAAATATAGAGTATGATGGTATCTACGCTTATTGGCACGTAGCCATGATAATTGTTCGTTGGCTGGTGTGATATGGTTGAAAATGCGTGCGCCACAAATGTATCGTACATCGCCAGTTGAAGGCTGCGTGAACTTTCGTAACCAAAGGCCTTGAAGATGTGCATCACCATAGTGAGGTATGGGGAGTATTAGGGTCTCTGCGAGCTTCTTTTGAGCTCGAAAGTAAATACTTTTTTATACTTCTGTGGCGAGTGAAGTCTCAGACATTTTCTGTGTGATTCAGATCGGATGATTTAGCTGACTAATCGAGGTGTGATAGTTGACCGAGTTTTCGTCAAACTAGGAACATTACACGTGCAGTACTGTGGACACGACAGTTCTAATCTTAGTAGACGGGAGAGCGCCCCCCACCCCCCCACCCAAAAAAAAATCACAGAACAACATCTGACCTAAACGACATCCTTCACTCACTCATTCACTCACTCACACACACACACACACACACACACACACACACACTACTAGTTAAAAACCTCATTGGCCCTCTTGCGTCTTTTGAAACGAGGCAAAAACACGACTCGTCGGCCCACAACAAGCTCCTATAGTCAGCTAATGTCCAGTTTCTGTGTTTTTTGACCCACTGAAGGCGTACAGCTTTATGTGCCTCTCTGAGCGAGATACTAGACTCAAAATATCCACTGCATGCAGTTCCATTCGCAATGTTCCCTTGAAAGCTGCTTGAGATGGATGATAACAGTTTCCACTCTCGCAAGGATACGTTCATTCAAGTGCTGGAGGGTTTCTTGGGGAATGGCAGTCCAATCTTCACGGAGTGCTGCACTGAGGAGAGGTATCGATGTCTGTCGGTGAGGACAACCACGAAGTCGGCGTTCCAAAACATCCCAAAGGTGTTCTATAGAATTCAGGTCAGGACTCTGTGCAGGCCAGTCCGTTACAGGGATGTCATTGTCGTGTAACCACTCCACCACAGTCCGTGCATTTTGAACAGGTGCTCGATCGTGTTGAAAGATGCAGTCGCCATCCCCGAATTGCTCTTCAACAGTGGGAAGCAAGAAGGTGCTTAAAACATCAGTGGAGGCCTGTGCTGTGATAGTTCCACAAAAAACAACAAGGGGTGCAAGCCCCCTCCATGAGAAACACGACCACACCATAACACGACCGCCTCCGAAGTTTACTGTTGGCACTACACACGCTGGCAGATGACGTTCACCGGGCATTCGCCATACCCACACCCTGCCATCGGATCGCCACATTATGTACCGTGATTCGTCACTACACACAACGGTTTTCCACTGTTCAATCGTCCAATGTTTACGCTCGTTACACCAAACGAGGCGTCGTTTGGCATTTACTGGCGGGATGTGTGGCTTATGAGCAGCCGCTCGACCACGAAATCCAAGTTTTCTCACCTCCCGCCTAACTGTCATAGTACTTGCAGTGGCTCCTAATGCAGCTTGGAATTCCTGTGTGATGGTCTGGATAGATGTCTGCCTATTACACATCACGACCCTCTTCAATTGTCGGCAGTCTCTGTGAGTCAACAGGTGAGTTCGGCCTGTATGCTTTTGTACTGTACGTGTCCCTTCACGTTTCCACTTCACTATCACATCGACAATAGTAGCCCAAGGGATGTAGAGTAGGGAAATCTCGCGTACAGACGTATGACACATGTGACAACCAATAACCTGACCACGTTCGAAGTCCATGAGTTCCGCGGAGCGCCCCATTCTGCTCTCTCACGACGTCTAATGACTACTGAGGTCGGTGATATGCAGTACCTGGCAGAAGGTGGCAGCAGACTGCACCTAATATAAAAACGTATGTTTTGGGGAATGTCCGGATACTTTTGATCATATAGTGTATCTTCAGTTGAAACAGCATCATAAATCTATATATTGGTCATCTGTGGGATGCATAAAATCCTCGGGAACGGTTGAATCGTTGTAGCAGCAAAGGCTTAGCAGCAGTGTTTCTGCAGGGGCTATTGGTGACCACCTGGTGGACCATCTGTTTCGCGCTGTAGAATGTGCTTTTAGCAGTACTGCAGGTGAGGTGGTAGGTGCATAATAGGGAATTAGCCCACTTTCGTGACGTTGCTCGTCAACACCTCAACAACATCTTCAACAGGAGGTGGACATAACTAGGAGGCCCTTGTGCCCGGCTACCTGGCATAGATTTTACATTTGTGGGTATCCAAATATGTTGGATATGCTGATGTGTAGAACAATGAACAGCGTTTCCGTATCACCTGTGACGCTATTCGGCTACATTTCCTATCGATACTGCATTTCTGAATCTAAAAGTGCAGTCTGTCTGCAACAGTCAAACAGCTACCCCTGTTATCTACTGTTGTTGTGGTCATCAACCTGAAGACAAGTTTAACGCTGTCTCAAAAAAAAATGGTTCAAATGGCTCTGAGCACTATGGGACTCAACTGCTGAGGTCATTAGTCCCCTAGAACTTAGAACTAGTTAAACCTAACTAACCTAAGGACATCACACACATCCATGCCCGAGGCAGGATTCGAACCTGCGACCGCAGCGGCCTCGCGGTTCCAGACTGCAGCGCCAGAACCGCGCGGCCACTTCGGCCGGCTAACGCTGTCTCAACGTTAGTCTATGCTGTCAAGCTGCATCTCTACTAAATTTCTTTTCTTCCCAATTGACTTCAGTACTTCCTCACTAGTTTCATTCCACTCATCTAATGGTCAGCATTGTTCTGTTGAATCGTGTTTTAAAATCTTCTATTCTCGTTTGTCCAACATTTTACGTCCATACAAGGCTACATTCCAGAGACATACAATGACGGAAAAAAATCTCAGCATGAAGAAGTTGACATAAACGAATTAGTAGGCGTGTTTCTACATCATTATGTCTATTCAAATTTCTCGCCAATTGCACCTGAGTGGTGCTAGTAGCGCCACTATGAGGATCCAAATCAGGTTTGCCTTTAATATATGTTGTGTGAGCATTAGTTCCCTTTGAGTTTGGACTCGACGAGTTGATGTTAGTCAAGAATGCCTTTAAGGCGCAAACATGCCATTATCAACATATCACTGTGTTTGAACGAGGTCGTGTAACACGGCTACGAGAAGCTGGATGTTCTTTCAGCGATACTGCAGAAAGACCTGACAGGAAAGTAGCCACCGTACGTGATGGCTGCTACTGGTGGTCACAAGAATGTACGATCGTAAGAAGGTCGGGCTCCGGACGGACACGTGGCACAACAGAGAGGGAAGACGACCGTGTTCTGTGTTTGACTCTGGTGCATCGTACTGCATCTGCAGAAGCAATCTCAGCAGCAGTTGGCTCCACAGCGACACAACGAACTGGTACAAATCGATTACTTCAACGACTGCTCCGAGCCAGGCGCCCTACAGCGTGTATTCCACTGGCCCTAAACAACCACATTTGCGACTTCAGTGGCGTCAAGAGAGCTAATTGGAGGGCAGGGTGGAGGTCTGTTGTGTTTTCTGCTGAAAGCTGGTTCTGCCTCGGTGCCAGTGATGGCCGTGTGTTGGTTACAAGGAGGCCATTTGAGGGCCTGCAACCAACTTGTCTGCGTACTAGACTCAATGGACCAACTTCTGAAGTTATGGTCTGGGCTGTGATTTCGCATGACAGCAGGAGCTCTCCCGTGGTTATTCCATAGACCCAGACTGAAAATCTGTACGCCAATCTGATTGTGCTACCATTCACGAACAGCATTCCAGGAGGTGTGTCGGCCAGAGTGGCCGAGCGGTTCTAGGCGCTACAGTCTGGAGCCCCGCGACCGCTACGGTCGCAGGTTCGAATCCTGCCTCGGGCATGGATGTGTGTGATGTCCTTAGGTTAGTTAGGTTTAAGTAGTTCTAAGTTCTAGGGGACTGATGACCTCAGCAGTTAAGCCCCATAGTGCTCAGGGCCATTTGAACCATTTGAACCAGGAGGTGTTTTCCAACAGGATAACGCTTGCCCACATACCGCTGTTGTAACCCAACACGCTCTACAGAGTATCGAAATGTTGCCTTGGTGTGCTCGATCAACAGATCTGTCTAAAGTGGAGCACATATGGGACATGATCTGACGACAACTACAGCGTCATCCACAACCACAATTAACCGTCTCCGTATTGACCGAGCAAGTGCAACAGGCATGGAACTCCGTAACACAAACTGACATCCGGGACCTGCACAACACAATGCATGCATGTTTGCATGCTTGCATTCACAACATTTTAGCAGTTGCATAGGTTGTTAATGTACCAACATTTCACATTTTCAGTGGCTTACTTCGCGCTTTCGCTAACCTATGGATCGTGCAATGTTAATCACTTACATATGTTACCTAGGTAAATGTATTCCAGAAATTTTAGGACTCTGCATTAGTTATTTTTTGCTGTTGCAATTTTTTTCCGTAAGTGTGTCTTCAGAAGAGACTTTCCAACTCTAAAATTTCTATTTTTCGGAAACGCTTTTCCCGCTATTGTGAATCTGAATTTTATATCCTTTTATTTCCGCATCTTTTATCCTCTTTACTGCGGTCAGCATCAATTTTTTGTTACCCAAATTGCAAAAACAGTCTACTGATTTTAGGGTCTCATTTCCTAATCTAATTCTCTCTGCATCGTCTGACTTAATTCCACTACATTCCATTGCTTTGTTTTACTTCGTTGGTATTCATCTTACAAAGTCCGCCCCGATAACTGAATGGTCAGCGTGACGGACTGCCGTCCTAAGGGGCCTGGACTCGATTCCAGGCTGGGTTGGGGATTTTTCTCCACTCAAGGACTGGGTGTTCATCATCGGCGCGCAGGTCACCCAATGTGGCGTCGACTGTAATAAGACCTGCACCAAGGCGGACGGACCTGCCCCGTAAGGGGCCTCCCGCCAAATGACGCCAAACACTCACCTTACAAAAACCTTTTCAAGACACTATCCATTCCGCTCAACAGATCTGTCGAGTCCTTTATCTTCCGTGAAAGACTTAAAATGTCATCGACAAACCTTAAAGTTTTTATTTCTTCACCCTGAACTTTAATCCCTTCCCAAATGCGAGTATGTTCCTGGTTTCCTTTAGTGCTTCCTCAGTGGACATATTGAATAGCATCAGGGATAAGCTACGAACCTATCTCGTTTTTTTCTCAACTACAGCTGCCTGTTTATATCCTTCATTTATTATCATTGTAGTTTGGTTTTTGAACAAGCTATGGCTAACGTCTAACTCCCTGCATTTTTATCCATGCTGCCAAGTAGTTTATGTAAATATTTTTACGATAAATCACTGCGGTAAGCCAAATGGTGCTTCCGCTCCTGATGTAGTCTCCAAGTTGAAGAGGACGCGTTGTGTTCTGGGTGCGAGAAACTCTATTATCTAGTTGCATATGTGACCCCGTATTCAGATAGCTGGTACTTTATTTAGCAAGGGGCAACATAAAACTGGCTTGTTACTAAAACTTTCCAGAAGCCAACAACATGACCTAATGTACGTAATCACTGCTATATGAATCTCGTGAATACACTTTGTGCAGTTCAGAAAATATTTCCAGCACGAAACAGTCTCCATAAATGAGCATAAAACATGTACCACACTTCTACAACAAATCGATTACAGTGAGACACGTTGTGGGACGAAAATTCTAAGCAACCTATGTGACGTCACACTATACATTAGAGGATAAAAAAAGTTGGGTACACTGTGGCAAAGTTGGAGACGTTTTTCAGAACAAATCAAAGAAGAGAACTAAGGGTTTTCCAAAGGATGTGGTTGTACACACTCCCATGATTCGGCATGCCGCCAAAGAGATTTTACTGCACGTACTGTGAAAAGCTCAAAGTCAGCAATTTCAATCTGAAGTAAGAACGCCATGGAAACATTAAACCTAATCATCCTCCTGGTAGATCTAAGAAGTTACTAGGGTCGTGCAACACATTTCTTTTCTCGCCCAACTGCGATTGAAAAAATGCGGAATTTGTTGTGGAACATCTTGGAATATTCCTGCTTCAGCCCCTATAGTCTCATGAAGTTCTGATAGAGGTGATGGCACTATAAGTAGCTTTCAAAATGGCGTCTTTAACGGAGATGGGTCGCAAGCAGGGAGCTTCACTGATTTTCTTTTCGCCGGCCAGTGTGGCCGAGCGGTTCTAGGCGCTTCAGTCTGGAACCGCGCGACTGCTACGGTCGCAGGTTCGAATCTTGCCTCGGGCATGGATGTGTGCGATGTCCTTAGGTTAGTTAGGTTTAAGTAGTTCTAAGTCCTAGGGGACTGATGACCTCAGATGTTAAGTCCCATAGTGCTCAGAGCCTGATTTTCTTTGAGCGGAAATTCAGAGAACATTAGATATTCATTGGCACTTGCAGAATGTCTACGGAGACCCGGCAGTAAACAAAAACATAGTGAATCGTTGGGCGAGGCGTCTGTCATCATCGCAGCAAGGTCGCGGAAAATTGTCCGATCTCCCGCGTGCCGGTCGGCCACACACTGCTGGCACTCCTGCAGTGTTGGAACGTGCGGACACTCTCAGTCGAGGTGATACACGGATCACAGTCAAACACCCCACTGCTCAACTGGATATCTCTGTTGATAGTGCTGACACACTCGTCCACCATTTGGAATACTCAAAGGTATGTGCCCACTCGCTGCTTAACAGAAGATCACAAAGAGCATCGAAGGACCACCAATGCGGAATTGCTTACACGTTACAAGGCTGATCTTCACAGTTCTTGTTGAAAATCGTCAAGGGTGATCAAACATGTGTTCCTCACTTCGAACTGGAAACAAAACAGCAATTCATGCAGTGGCGCACACCACTTCTCCCTGAAGAAAGAGTTCAAAGCCGCACCCTCAGCCAGTAAAGTCATGGCGACGGTCTTCTAGGACTCTGAAGAGGTTACTCTAATCGATGTCCGCCCTCATGACGCAACAATCAACTCGGAAGTGGATTGTGCTATTTTCAGGAAATTGAATAAACGACTTCAGTGTGTTCGTCGCCACAAAAATGCAAACTGACTTTTTCTTCTCCATGACAACGAAAGGCCTCACTCAAGTCTGCACACCTGAGAGGAGCTCACAAAACTGTCTTGGATTTTTCTTCCTCATCTACCCTACAGCCGGATTTCACTCCTTCCGATTTCCACGTCTGTGGCCCAATGAAGGAGGCATTCCACAGGAAGCAGTATGTGGGTGATGGAGACGTTACTGATGCAGAAAGACGTTGGCTCCAACGTTGATCAATTGAATGGTACCATGCGGACATACAATACCTGCCAGTAAGACGGCGTAAGGTCATCGCATTGGATGAAGATTATGTTAAAAAAAACTTTTTTTTTAATTTTTGCCAAGAGAGTGGGGGAATAATATGGTTTATTGGATCCCTGGATAAAGCCAACCTGGTTTCAGAAAATGTGTTGCACTACTTATTGAATGCCCCTCGTAACTGACTGGAACGGTTCTGTACAAACACTCACTACGAATTTCGGTAACATTTAAAAATTTTTGGAAAAAGATGATCAAATATTTTGTGAAATGATTTTGTTAAAATTAAGAAATAAAATAGATTAGAGAAATATTTGACTCGCCTTTGAATGATGCTCTAAATCATGTACTGCAAATGAGGTACCTATTGAGAATTTCAAGTTCAATGTTCAACTTGAAATTTTTAAATAGTATTAGGGGATATTTGTTTGGTGGATTATATAGACCATGTAGCCAGCTGTTGTGGAGTCTTGAGACACTATTGTTTTGTGAAGTCCTACGATAATACATTTTACCAGATGTGATACTATCTCCGTGTAAAGTCAAGCGGTTAAATATTTTAACGACAGAGTTAACACTGTTATGCAGGTTATTAGACTTAGCAACTAAGATTCTCGTAGTTAGTGACGTTAGGAGACCACTGAATGAAATTCGGCAACCGTATCAGGCTGCTATCTGATCGAAAGTTAACATTTGATTCCATTTTTTCGAATCTCTTTCGCATCTAACGCTATAGCTTAGAGAAATATGTCACAGTCACACAGCAGAAATGATTATTGTTACCAATATCCACCACGAAAATACAGCGCCTGACAAAAATGTGATTCATCAAGGAGGGGCAAGGGAATGGAATGGAACTTCACGCGTTGAGAGGGTGTGTAACGTTATTTCAGTGAATAGAAAGTAGAGTCAAATTTACAAAGAACTTGGAAGTACGAAGCCTACTTATCAGTACGACGTTGCATCTCCTCTGTTCTGCATGTGTGCACTGATTCGATTGGGCAAGGTGTCATAAAGCTGTTTTCCTGAAGCAAGCTAACCCGTAACTGTTGTGACCAGTCGATGATATCATGTATTCTATCACTGGGACGGAGTTGACGTCCAAGCTGATCCAACACAAGTTCAATCAGGGACAGATCTGTGGTTCTTGATGCAACATCGCGCAATCAGTTGATAGAGACACGTGCCATGTGTGGATGAGCAACGTTCTGTTGCAAAATAGCACCAAGATAGCGTCGCATGACAGATAACACAGAAGGAAGTAGGATGTTTTTGAAATTCCTTTATGGCGTCAGAGTTCACGCAGTCACTACCAGCCGTGACCTGAGGTCACACCAGATGGCTGCCCACACCATGGCGGCAAGAGTAATACAGCTGCGCCTCTCCAAAACATCCTCTCGCCAGGTCGCCGTCGTTCTCGCAGACAATGGCGATCTGGGGTGATACAGAACCGTGATTCATCTCAGAACACAGTGCGACGCCGTTCATCAGCAGTCCACGCTTCACCGTCACGGCATCACTCCAAAGGCAGACATTTGTGTTGTCGAGTTAGCAGCAGCCTCTGCACGGGACAGCAACTCCCTAGTGTGGCTGCTGCTAGTCTCCGACCAGTGGCGTGGGATGACTTACAATGCTGCACCAAGTCCATTACTTTATCTCGGATGGCAGGCGCAGATGTGAAGGTGATACTAAGTGCTTGGTGGTGGCCAAAGGTGGTCGACCTGAATCTTGGCGAGTACGCCTGCCCTCGCGTTCCCATGCAGTCTAACACTGGGCCGCAGTCACATTCGAATGCTCGACAAATCTGGATATTGCACGACTCGACCGGCCGGCCAAATGCAGATCTACAATGATACCCCTTTCAAAATACGAGGGTTAGAACTTTAATAGTGGCAACTACTTACAGCTCGTACAAAATAGATACGTGTTTCAAAGTTTTACTGACCTTCGAAGTAGTCACCAGCATTGTGTATAACCCGTTGTCAGCGATGTGGAGGTCGTAGGATACTGTTAGCAGTGTCAGTTGTGTTGACAGTTCGAGCGGCGCGGTCTATTGCCCGACGAATTTGTAGCAGTTCTGAAGCGAATGCCGTGATGTGTTTACTTCAGTTTAGAAATCGAGTTGAACTCACGAGGGCTTAAGTCAGGGCAGTGCAGTAAGTGGTACTGCACTTATCAGCCCCATCAGTCAAAGAAATCAGTAACAGCTTGCACTGTACGTGCTTGAGCACTGTCCTGCAAAATGATGGTCAGGTCCTACAGAAAGTGTCATCACTTCTGTCTCTATGCTGTTCGGCCATCTAGGCCTGAGTTGGACACAGTTATTAAAATGATAGGCAGCGAAGTTTATTCAGGAGACCTGTAAGCTCGATTGCTACCGCACGCTGAAGCACTTCGTTGTGCTAGTTCAGGTCCTTTGTCTTCACAACAACTACTTGGCCAGTTTAGTGTGGCTACGAGGGAAGAGATGGAGAGCCGCCCCCTACAAGAGGCAGTTGGTGTCTGTACTACGACGGAGGCGCTGCAGGAAAAGGCGTGCGGAGCCCGCAAGGTCAGCGGCGTTGCGCAACGAGACAGCCTGCTGCAGACACCGAGGCTCGCCTTCTCCACGATTGCTCATCCACTCGCCTTCTTACAGACAACCAATCGTGTTTGCTCACCGTGAGTGACCAGCGCTGGTACACAAAGCGACCCCATCGTTGCGGTCAAAATTATATGAGGGATATTCGGAAAATTTTAATTATCACCTCGAAAAAATAAACTATAGTAACGGATTTGTTTGTTTGTTGCAGGAACATATCTGCAGTCATGGTACACGTTGAAATACCAGTACCACAGTAGCGTAGCACGCCGGTAGAGGTGCTAACACAAAATGGCAAAATCCATTGGTATAGAGATGTCTTCTTCTTTCCAGTTTTAGTCCGTGTCTTAAAAAAATGGTTCAAATGGCTCTGAGCACTATGGGACTTAACATCTGTGGTCATCAGTCCCCTAGAACGTAGAACTACTTAAACCTAACTAACCTAACGACATCACACACATCCATGCCCGAGGCAGGATTCGAACCTACGACCGTAGCAGTCCCGCTGTTCCGGACAGAGCGCCTGAACCGCTAGACCACCGCGGCCGGCGTCCGTGTCTTAGCAGGTTCAGCATGTTAAACAGGATTTGGCAGTAGTTGCCCTTGTTAAGTTCCGTCCGAACAGGCCTCGGAAGGCCCAATGGTACCGACTGACCGCCGCGTCATCCTCAGCAGATAGGCGTCATAGCCGCTACGTCTCAAGCAAGTAGCTCCTCAACTGGCCTCACAACGACTGACTTCACCCCGCTTGCCAACAGCGCTCGGCAGACCCGAACGGTCACCCATCCAAGTTCTACTCAAGCCTGACAGCGCGTAACTTTGGTAATCTGACGGGAGCCGGTGTCCCTACTGCTGCAAGATCGTTGGCGCTTGAACACATATACATTTCAAATTTGAATAGATGTTGTTGTTGTTGTGGTCTTCAGTCCTGAGACTGGTTTGATGCAGCTCTCCATGCTACCCTATCCTGTGCAAGTTTCTTCATCTTCCAGTACCTACTGCAACCTACATCCTTCTGAATCTGCTTAGTGTATTCATCTCTTGGTCTCCCTCTACGATTTTTACCCTCCACGCTGCCCTCCAATGCTAAATTTGTGATCGCTTGATGCCTCAGAACATGTCCTACTAACCGGCCCCTTCTTCTCGTCAAGTTGTGCCACAAACTCCTCTTCTCCCCAATTCTATTCAATACCTCCTCATTAGTTATGTGATATACCCATCTAATCTTCAGCATTCTTCTGTAGCACCACATTTCGAAAGCTTCTATTCTCTTCCTGGCCCGCATCTCGTGGTCGTGCGGTAGAGTTCTCGCTTCCCACGCCCGGGTTCCCGGGTTCGATTCCCGGCGGGCTCTGGGATTTTCTCTGCCTCGTGATGGCTGGGTGTTGTGTGCTGTCCTTACGTTAGTTAGGTTTAAGTAGTTCTAAGTTCTAGGGGACTGATGACCATAGATGTTAAGTCCCATAGTGCTCAGAGCCATTTGAGCCATTCTCTTCCTGTCCAAACTATTTATCGTCCATGTTTCACTTCCATACATGTCTACACTCCATACAAACACTTTCAGAAACGACTTCCTGACACTTAAATCTATACTCGATGTTAACAAATTTCTCTTCTTCAGAAACGCTTTCCTTGCCATTGCCAGTCTACATTTTATATCCTCTCTACTTCGACCATCATCAGTTATTTTGCTCCCCAAATAGCAAAACTCATTTACTACTTTAAGCGTCTCATTTCCTAATCTAATTCCCTCAGCATCACCCGACTTAATTCGACTACATTCCATTATCCTCCTTTTGCTTTTGTTGATGTTCATCTTATATCCTCCTTTCAAGACAATGTCCACTCCGTTCAACTGCTCTTCCAAGTCCTTTGCTGTCTCTGACAGAATTACAATGTCATCGGCGAACCTCAAAGTTTTTATTTCTTCCCCATGGATTTTAATACCTACTCCGAATTTTTCTTTTGTTTCCTTTACTGCTTGCTCAATATACAGATTGAATAACATTGGGGAGAGGCTACAACCCTGTCTCACTCCTTTCCCAACCACTGCTTCCCTTTCATGTCCCTCGACTCTTATAACTGCCATCTGGTTTCTGTACAAATTGTAAATAGCCTTTCGCTCCCTGTATTTTACCCCTGCCACCTTTAGAATTTGGAAGAGAGTATTCCAGTCAACATTGTCAAAAGCTTTCTCTAAGTCTACAAATGCTAAAAACGTAGGTTTACCTTTCCTTAATCTTTCTTCTAAGATAACTCGTAAGGTCAGTATTGCCTCACGTGTTCCAATATTTCTACGGAATCCGAACTGATCTTCCCCGAGGTCGGCTTCTAACAGTTTTTCCATTCGTCTGTAAAGAATTCGTGTTAGTATTTTGCAGCTGTGACTTATTAAACTGATAGTTCGGTCATTTTCACATCTGTCAAGACCTGCTTTCTTTGGGATTGGAATTATTATATTCTTCTTGAAGTCTGAGGGTACTTCGCCTGTCTCATACATCTTGCTCACCAGATGGTAGAGTTTTGTCAGGACTGGCTCTCCCAAGGCCGTCAGTAGTTCTAATGGAATGTTGTCTACTCCCGGGGCCTTGTTTCGGCTCAGGTCTTTCAGTGCTCTGTCAAACTCTTCACGCAGTATCGTATCTCCCATTTCATCTTCATCTACATTCTCTTCCATTTCTATAATATTGTCCTCAAGCACATCGCCCTTGTATAGAACCTCTATATACTCCTTCCATCTTTCTGCTTTCCCTTCTTTGGTTAGAACTGGGTTTCCATCTGAGCTCTTGATATTCATACAAGTGGTTCTCTTTTCTCCAAAGGTCTCTTTAATTTCCCTGTAGGCAGTATCTATCTTACCCCTAGTGAGATAAGCCTCTACATCCTTACATTTGTCCTCTAGCCATCCCTGATTAGCCATTTTGCACTTCCTGTCGATCTCATTTTTGAGACGTTTGTATTCCTTTTTGCCTGCTTCATTTACTGCATTTTTATATTTTCTACTTTCATCAATTAAATTCAATATTTCTTCTGTTACCCAAGGATTTCTACTAGCCCTCGTCTTTTTACCTACTTGATCCTCTGCTTCCTCCACTACTTCATCCCTCAGAGCTACCCATTCTTCTTCTACTGTACTTCTTTCCCCCATTGCTGCCAATTGTTCCCTTATGCTCTCCCTGAAACTCTGTACAACCTCTGGTTTAGTCAGTTTATCCAGGTCCCATCTCCATAAATTCCCACTTTTTTGCAGTTTCTTCAGTTTTAATCTACAGTTCATAACCAATAGATTGTGGTCAGAGTCCCCATCTGCCCCTGGAAATATCTTACAATTTAAAACCTGGTTCCTAAATGTCTGTCTTACCATTATATAATCTATCTGATACCTTTTAGTATCTCCGGGATTCTTCCATGTATAAAACCTTCTTTTATGATTCTTGAATAGATAAGCACGCCTATAAACATATCGAGAAAAAGAAGCAGCATATCTGACAATATACGAACATGAAATGGAGTTCTTGTTTACAGATTACAGCAGCACCAATGGTTAGGCCACCTCGATCAATTCCTCTTCCCATTTCATCTACATCTATGTCTACATTTATACTCTGCAAGCCACCCAACGGTGTGTGGCGGAGGGCACTTTACGTGTCACTGTCATTACCTCCCTTTCCTGTTCCAGTCGCGTATGGTTCGCGGGAAGAACGACTGCCGGAAAGCCTCCGTGCGCGCTCGAATCTCTCTAATTTTACATTCGTGATCTCCTCGGGAGGTATAAGTAGGGGTAAGCAATATATTCGATACCTCATCCAGAAACGCACCCTCTCGAAACCTGGACAGCAAGCTACACCGTGATGCAGAGCGCTTCTCTTGCAGAGTCTGCCACTTGAGTTTACTAAAATTCTCCGTAACGCTATGACGCTTACCAAATAACCCTGTGACGAAACGCGCCGTTCTTCTTTGGATCTTCTCTATCTCCTCTGTCAACCCGACCTGGTACGGATCCCACACTGATGAGCAATACTCAAGTATAGGTCGAACGAGTGTTTTGTAAGCCACCTCCTTTGTTGATGGACTACATTTTCTAAGGAGTCTCCCAATTAATCTCAATCTGGCACCTGACTTACCAATAATTAATTTTTTATGATCATTCCACTTCAGATCGTTCCGTACGCATACTCCCAGATATTTTACAGAAGTAACTGCTACCAGTGTTTTTTCCGCTATCATATAATCATTCAATAAAGGAACCTTCTTTCTATGTGTTCGCAATACATTACATTTGTCTATATTAAGGGTCAGTTGCCACTCCCTTCACCAAGTGCCTATCCGCTGCAGATCTTCCTGCATTTCGCTGCAATTTTCTAATGCTGCAACTCTCGTAACAAGCACGGACATAACAAGAAGAGCTGCAACACCACAAGATGATTAGTCAATCTAAAGTTCATATTTGTAAAAATATCAAGATAGCTGTATGTCATTACATCGAAGTTGGCACTTATAGAGGCAATAAACTGTTAATTTAGAAGTTACCAAATAATTTCTTATGTCTACATTTAATACAAATAGATGGCACTTCCTTCATTTCTGCAACTGAGTTTTCGTCAATGGGCTATGGCAGTAGACGATCAACGCGAGTGCCTTTGCTAAGAGCACGACATAGCCTGCAGTGCCTGTCCTGGGCTTGTAACCATATCGGTTGGACCCTAGACGACTGGAAAACTGTGGCCTGGATACATGAGTCCCAGATTTCAGTTGGTAAGAACTCGTGGTAGGGTTCGAGTGTGGCGCAGACTCCAGGAAGCCATGGACATAAGTTGTCAACAAGGCGCTGTAGAAGCTGGTGGTGGCTTTGCTTACACGGAATGGACTGAGTACCCTGGTCCAAGTGAACCGATCATTACCTGGAAATGTTTATGTTCGGCTGCTTAGAAACCATTAGCAGCCATTCATGGACTTCGTGTTCCCAAAGAACGATGTCATGTCACCGGGCCACAACTGTTTATCTACATCTACATCTACATGGATACTCTGCAAATCATACGTAAACGCTTCGCAGAGGATTCATCGAACCACCTTCACAATAATTCTCTGTTATTCCAATCTCGAACTGCGCGCGGAAAAAACGGATACCTATATCTTTCAAAAATGTTCAAATGTGTATGAAATCTTATGGGACTTAACTGCTAAGGTCATGAGTCCCTAAGCTTACACACTACTTAACCTAAATTATCCTAAGGACAAACACACACACCCATGCCCGAGGGAGGACTCGAACCTCCGCCGGGACCAGCCGCACAGTCCATGACTGCAGCGCCTCAGACCGCTCGGCTAATCCCGCACGGCTCCTATATCTTTCCGTGTGAGCTTTGATTGTCCTTATTTTATTATGTTAACCGTTTCTCCCTATGTAGGTCGGCGTCATCAAAATATTTTCGCATTCAGAGGAGAAAGTTGGTGATTGGAATTTCGTGGGAAGATTCCGCCGCAACGAAAAACGCCTTTGTTTTAATGATGTTCACCCCAAATCCTGTATCATGTCCGCGACACTCTCTCTCCTATTTAGCGATAATACAAACCGTGTCTACGACTGGTTTGAAGAACATTCTGGACAATTCGAGCGAACGATCTGGCCACCCAGATAGCCCGACATGAATCCCATCAAACATAATAGACAAGTCAGTTAGTTCACAACATCCTGCACCGACAACAGTTTCGCAGTTATGGACGGCTATAAAGTCAGCATGACTCAATATTTCTGCAGTGAAGGACTTCCAACGGCTTGTTGAGTCCATGCTACGTCGGGCTGCTGCATTAAGCCACGCAGAAGGAGGTCCGACACGATATTAGAAGGTATCCAATGACTGTCATCTCCTGTACGTCTATATTTGTTTTAACCTGTTAATTTATTTTTATAAATTATTTATAGCTTCTAATACTAACAGTGTATGTTATGTTTATACGTACCAATTTCGATGTAACGACATGCAACATATCTTGATATTTTTTCAAAACTATACTAGAGCTTGACTATTTGCCCACAAAGAGGTTGCTCTTGGTCAAGGTGGCCAAACTGCTGGTTCTGCTGTAAGCAATAACTCCAGTTCATGTTCGTATTCTGTCAGATATGCTGCTTCTTTTTCTCAGTATGTTTATAAGTGTCTCTGTGTATTCAAGTTTGAAAGATGTCTGTGTTTAAGTACAAGTCTGATGCGAGCACAATGGGTGATGTAAGGTACATATTTTTTTCATTTGTATTTTTACTGCGTTTACTGTTTTGTATATGCTTGTATCTGGTATGGTTGTATCTTATTTGTTTCTGTTACCTCTAGCACTGATGACAGCTATTCTATAGTCGAAATCGATCTGCAATAAATTCAGATTATTCGCGACTGATCGCCGCATTCTTCCATTTGTATATCCAACGGTTGCTGCAAACGGGAGACCTTTGGATTCAAATATAAGTAAAAGCTGTGGAAAACACTTGGATTCATCGTCGCCGACAAAGAGAAAGATCAAACCATCATCGAGCAAGATGATGCTGAGTACTTTTTGGGACTGCCATGGTACGGTGCTAACACGAAGGTGTCCAAGGGCGTCTTTTTTGCTGCACCACATCACCGCTGTTCCTTCTGCAGGGGACACAATCACAAGTGCTTCTTATTTGGGCTAAAAGATTTTCCTCACTCCCCTGCATTCTCCTGAAATAGCGTTAAGGACTTCTTATTAACTCCTCGGAAGAACAAATCATTGCACGCCGGCGTTTCCAGAATGACAAGGTGTTTGGGGCTGGAACGTCGTCTGAACAGCCAAAATGCGCACTTCTACAACCAAATCAAACTCAACGCCATGTCGTGAAATACACCGTCACAAAGTTTCTAGGTCGCAATTTTATTCTGTAACTAACAACTACCTGTCGCATTGACATTGGTGTAGCTAACTTGAAAAACAATACACAGTCGTCTGTGACGCATCCTCGCTGAAGCCTATCAATATTTATTTTAAATCACGTAAGGAGATATACACACATTTTAATTGTCTGCCTGTGTGCAGTGGAAAAGTTTTCAGTTTCTATACTTGTCCACTAGTTTGTGATATTGATTTGTTGAAAAAGATAGTGATAATGCCATCTAAGCACAGCAGCGCTCTCATTTACTTCCGTTCTTCTATTTGTGTAGTTCATAACGTCAGCTTTGCGCCACCTACAGCCTCACAGTCATGTGGGACGATGTTTGTAGCTGTCTCCCTGCAGTCATAAGTCTCCGGTTGCTTGTTTTATTTATTTATTTATTGTTCCGTGGAACCAAATTAAGGAGAAGTCTCCATGGTCATGGAACGAGTCAATACATGGAATTATAACACGATAGTAGAAACAGATAAAATGAAATATAAATAAGTTTAAATAAAGAAAATCAACAACGTAACACTGGAATTTGCTTAATTTTTTAGCTCTTCCAGGAGCTCCTCGACAGAATAGAAGGAGTGAGCCATGAGGAAACTCTTCAGTTTAGACTTAAAAGAGTTTAGGCTACTGCTAAGAATTTTGAGTTCTCGTGGTAGCCTATTGAAAATGGATGCAGCAGAATACTGCACTCCTTTCTGCACAAGAGTCAAGGAAGTGCATTCTACATGCAGATTTGATTTCTGCCTAGTATTAACTGAGTGAAAGCTGCTAACTCTTGGGAATAGGCTAATATTGCTAACAACAAACGACATTAAAGAAAATATATACTGTGAGGGCAATGTCAGAATTCCCAGACTATTGAATAGAGGTTGACAAGAGGTTCTCGAACTTACACCACATATAGCTCGAACAGCCCGTTTTTGAGCCAAAAATACCCTTTTTGAATCAGAAGAATTACCCCAAAAAATAATACCATACGACATAAGTGTATGAAAATATGCTAAGTAGACTTCTTTTCGTGTTGAACTGTCACTTATTTCAGATACTGTTCTAGTGGTAAATAAAGCAGCATTTAGTTTCTGAACAAGGTCCTGGACGTGGGCTTTCCACAACAGCTTACTATCTATCCGAACGCCTAGGAACTTGAACTGTTCCGTCTCGCTTATAATATGCCCATTCTGTCTGATCAAAATATCGGTTGTTGTTGAATTCTGAGTTAGAAACTGTAAAAATTGAGTCTTACTGTGATTTAGCATCAAATTATTTTTCACAAGCCACGAACTTATTTCATGAACTACATTATTTGATACTGTTTCAATATTACACACAAGAACCTTCACTATCAAGCTGGTGTCATCAGCAAACAGAAATATTTTTGAATCACCTGTAATACTAGAAGGCATATCATTTATATAAATAAGAAACAGCAGTGGCCCCACGACCCTTGGGGAACGCCCCACTTAACAGTGCCCCATTGGGACTGAACATCACTACCACTCTCAATATTACGGAGAATTACCTTCTGCTTTCTGTTCTTAAAGTAAGAGGCGAACCAATTGTAAGCTACTCCCCTTACTCCATAATGGTCCAACTTCTGCAGTAATATTTTGTGGTCAACACAGTCAAAAGCCTTCGTTAAATCAAAGAAAACACTTAGCGTTCGCAGCCTTTTATTTAATCCGTCCAAACCCTCACAGGAAAAGAGAATATAGCATTTTCAGTTGTTAAACCATTTCTAAAACCAAACTGTATATTTGACAGCTAATTATGTGAATTTAAATGTTCCAGTAACCTTGTATATACAACCTTCTCGATTACTTTAGCAAACACCGATGGCATAGAAATAGATCTAAAATTGTCAACATTATCCCTTTCTCCATTTTATAAAGTGGTTTCACTACCGAGTACTTTAATCGCTCAGGAAACCGACCACTCCTAAAGGAAAAGTTACAGATATGGCTAACAAGGGAACCTCCACATCGCACCCCCCTCAGATTTAGTTATAAGTTTTCACAGGGATAGGCCATGAAAAACTGAACACAGATCAATCGAGAAAACAGGAAGAAGGTGTGTGGAACTATGAAAAAAATAAGCAAAATATACAAACTGAGTAGTCCATGTGCAAGGTAGGCAACATCAAGGAGAGTGTCGGCTTACGAGCGCCGTGGTCCCGTGGTTAGCGTGAGCAGCTGCGGATCGAGAGGTCCTTGGTTCAAATCTTCTCTCGAGTGAAAAGTTTAATTTTGTATTTTCAGACACTTATCAAAGTTCAGGTACTCACACGTAATAAACTTCGCTCTCCAAAATTCCAGGACATGTTCAGATTTGCTTGGACATATGCAGGATTTGACGGTCTACACACGGAAACATTTGAAAACGTAAAAAACATATGTTTTGACAGAGCACAGGGAAAACTGTGCGACTGTGAAACTGTTGCATTCATTTGTTGCAGTTTATGTGACAAACTCTTATGTTTTCATCACTTTTTTGGGAGTGATTATCACATCCACAAGAAAACCTAAATCGGGCAAGGTAGAAGAATCTTTTTACCCATTCGCCAAGTATGCAAGTTAGGTGGGTCGACAACATATTCCTGTCATGTGACGCACATGCCGTCACCAGTGTCGTATAGAATATATCAGACGTGTTTTCCTGTGGAGGAATCGGTTGACCTATGAACTTGCGATCAAATGTTTTCGGTTCCTATTGGAGAGGCACGTCCTTTCGTCTACTAATCGCACGGTTTTGCGGTGCGGTCGTAAAGCACAGACACTAAACTTATTACAGTGAACAGAGACGTCAATGAATGAACGGTCAGATCGTAACTTTGCGAAAATAAAGAAAGTAAAATTTCACTCGAGGGAGGACTCAAACCATGGACCTCTCATTCCGCAGTTGCTCACTCTAACCACGGGACCACGGCCTATCCGCTGTGTCAATTTATAACTAAATCTGAGGGAGGTGCGATGGGGAGGTTCCCTTGTAAGTACTGAGCTAACATACATAGAACAATGCTTCAGTATTCTGCTAGATACCCCGTCATATCCATGAGAGTTCTTGGTCTTTACTGATTTAATTATTAACTCAATCTCCCTCTTGCCAGTATCATGGAGGAGCATTTCAGGTAACAGTCTCGGAACTCTTTTTTCTAAGAGCGCTATGTGATTCCCTGTTGGGACTAGGTTTCTATTTAGTTCACCTGCTATATTCAGAAAGTGATTATCAAATACTGTACATATATGCGACTTATCAGCAACACGGACATTCCCACTACGCACTGATTCTATATCCTCGACCTGTCTCTGCAGACCAGCCACTTCCTTTACGACTGACCATATGGTTTTAATTTTATCCTGAGACTTAGCTATTCTATCTGCATACCACATACTTTTTGCCTTCCTAATAACATTTTTAAGCACCTTACAATACTGTTTGTAATGGGCTGCTGCATTTAGATTTTGCCTGTTTCTAACGTTTTGATATAATTGCCACTTTGTTCTACAGGATATTCTTATCCCTCTAGTCAGCCACCCAGGCTGCCTGTTTGTGCTAGTACCCTGTTTTGAATGTTGTAACGGAAAGCAACTTTCAAAGAGCACGAGAAAAGCATTATATTTATCATCTACCGTATCAGCGCTATAAACATCTTGCCACTCTTGTTCCTTGATAAGGTTTACAAAGGTCTCTACAGCAACTGGATCAGATTTCTTAAACAGTTGATAAATATATTTAACATGTGTTGCAGCACAAAAATCTTTTAGAGTTAAAATTTGTACATCATGATCTGAAAGGCCATTCACCTTTTTGCTAACAGAATGCCCTTCTAGTAATGAGGAATGAACAAAAATGTTGTCTATGGTTGTTCTACTGTTCCCTTGCACTCTCGTTTGAAAGAATACGGTTTGTATAAGATTATATGACTTAAGGAGGTCTACCAGCATCCTTTTCCTTGCACAATCACTTATACAATTAATGTTGAAGTCACCACGTATAACTAACTTTTTGTATTTCCTATAAAGTGAACCAAGAACCTCCTCTAGCTTTAGCAAAAATGTTGTGAAGTCGGAGTCTGGGGATCTATAAATAACAACAGTTAGAAGTTTAGCTCCATTAAATTTAACCACACCTGCACAACATTCAAACACCTTTTCAGTGCAGTACTTTGAAACATCAATTGACTCAAATGGGAGGCCGTTTTTCACATACATGGCTACTCCCCCACACTGTAAAGAGCTCCTAGAAAAGCTGCCAGCCAACCTGTATCCTGGTAAAGGAAGCCTCTGAATTATCTCCTTATTTAAGAAGTGTTCAGATAGACCAATAATTTCAGAGTCAACATCTATAAGCAGTTCACTAACTTTATCTCTAATACCTTGTATATTTTGATGAAATATACTAATTCCCTCATTACTCGGATACCTAAGCTTTGTCAAAAGTGGTTCCTTCCCTTAAGCAGTAATACCTGTCAGCTGACTTCAATCTAAAAAAGGTGCAGCTCTAACACCCACTACTGCAGGAATTTTCCCATGAGTGATCCCACCACCCCCACCTATGCTGTCGCCTATAAGCTTTAACAACCTCCCCTTCCCATACCTGTTGAGGTGCAAGCCATGTCTAGTGAAACCCGTCCTGCTGATAGACTCCACCGACACCACTGAAATTTGACTCATGCTTTCTGTCATCAGCGCACCCCCAAGTCTCATGTTATTACGCCTGACGGCTGTATTAAGACGCCGCCGATCGTGACGCTGAAACAGTTCCACGAAATGCACATTCGTGTTGCCAGTCTGAGTGGCTATCTTTTCCAGGTCACCATCTATGTCATACTCCCCATCCCTATCAATACTATTACCAGCCCCACCCACAATCACTACCTGATCCTCTTTAGTAAAATCCCTACATGACCTCCCTACGTTAACAGTCACCTGAGCGAAACCTGCATTAGGCTTCACAATGCTGGTGACCTGGTACTCACTCCCCAACACTTCCTGCAACTGCTGGCCTACACCTCTGCCATGAGAACTACCTAACAACAGAACCTTCTTCTTCCTCTTCGACTTTGCAACTGTCCTAGCCACCGTAACTGCTGAGGTCTGCTGCATACTTCCTACATCTACAGCTACTAGAGATTCCTCTCCACTAGACTCTGACAGTTGGTCATATCTATTGCAAACACCAATAGTAAAGCTATCTGAAAATCTTCTTCTCCTAGCAGATCTCTTGCCAACAGCCAGCTCCCATTCCCCAACCCCCTTCTCCCTACTCATCCTATCTAACTCCTCCTGTGCGTTTTTCAACTGCACCTGAAGGGCACAGATCTTACGATCCTGCTCCTCTATCAACTTACTCTTGCTACATAACCTTGTGTTAGTACTTTCTTTGTTGTTATTACGTAGTTTAATAGTGGGAGGTCGTGAGTGACTGCTTATTGTGTTCTGATGGAATGGGTGCTGACCGCTGTCCGAAAACAACTGGATGCTGGTTTTCCCACGGTCGACAGACTTCAGTCAGTTGCCCCGCTCGGCACAGATGTTGGGGCACTTGGGGCGATGGCTGTGACGTCTCTGATGCCTCTAGAATTCGCTTGAAGCCCTACGCCGTCTAATACCAGTCACCTGACCGGTTTGTTTTCTCTGTAGGGTGAAACAGGAATTTGGATACTGGCCACACCACTGTTAATTTACGCCTTGGTAACAGATACGAGATGCTGCCCATTGTTGAGAGCGAATTTGAGGCAGTTCGAGATACTTTGTCTTCCACACCTGTGACCGATTTCCCTGAAAGGAGTATACAAGCAAAGAGGGTGGATCCTGTTGATTGGGAGCTCCAGCGTTAGGTTGGTGAAGGAGACTGTCAGGGAAATAGTTGGAAATCCTAGGTTGAAGGTCGTGTGCACTCGGTATGTTTCTACATCTACATCTACATGGATATTCTGCAAATCACATTTAAGTGCCTGGAGAGGGTTCATTGAACCACCTTCACAATTTTCTACTATTCCAATCTCGTATAGCGCGTGGAAAGAAACAACACCTATATCTTTCCGTACGAGCTCCCATTTCCCTTATTTTACGAGGTGATCTTTCTCCCTATGTAGGTCGGTGTCAACAAAATATTTTCGCATTCGAAGGAGAAAGTTGGTGATTGGAATTTCGTGAGAAGATTCTGTCACAACGAAAAACGCCTTTCTTTTAATGATGTCCAGCCTAAATCCAGTATCATTTCAGTGACTCTCTCTCTCTCTCTCCCATATTTCGCGATAGTACAAAACGTGCTGCCCTTCTTTGAACTTTTTCGATGTACTCCGTCAGTCCTATTTGGTAAGGATCTCACACCGCGCAGCAGTATTCTAAAGTAGGACGGACAAGCGTAGTGTAGGCAGTCTCCTTAGTAGATCTGTTACATTTTCCAAGTGTCCTGCCAATAGAACACAATTTTTAGTTAGCCTTCCCCACAACATTTTCTATATGTTCCTTCCAATTTAAGTTGTTCGTGATTGTAATACCTAGGTATTTAGTTGAATTTACGGCTTTTAGATTAGACTGATTTATCGTGTAACCGAAGTTTAATGAATTCCTTTTAACACTCATGTGGATGACCTCACACTTTTCTTTATGTAGGGTCAACTGCCAATTCTTGCACCATTCAGACATCTTTCTAAATCGTTTTGCAATTTTTTCGATCTTTTGATGACTATTAGTCGATAAACGACAGCGTCATCTGCAAACAACCTAAGACAGGTGCTCATATTGTCTCCCAAATCGTATATATAGATAAGGAAGAGCAAAGGGCCTATAACACTACCTTGGGGAACGCCAGAAATCACTTTTGTTTTACTCGAAGACTTTCCGTCAGTTACTACGAACTGTGACTTCTCTGACAGGAAATCACAAATCCAGTCACATAACTGAGACGATATTCCATAAGCACGCAATTTCACTATGAGTCGCTTGTGTGGTACAGTGTCAAAAGTCTTCCGGAAATCCAGAAATACGGAATAGATCTGAAATCCCTTGTCAATAGCACTCAACACTTCATGTGAACAAAGAGCTAGTCGCGTTTCACAGGGACGATGTTTTCTAAACCCATGTTGACTGTTTGTCAATAGATAGTTTTTTTCGAGGTAATTCATAATGTTTGAACACAACATATCATCCAAAATCCCGCTGCACATCGACGTTAACGATATGGGCCTGTAATTTAGTGGATTACTCCTACTACCTTTCTTGAGTATTGGTGTGACCTGTGCAACTTTCCAGTCTTTGGGTACGGATCCTTCGTCGAGCGAACGATTGTATATGATTGGTAAGTACGGAGCTAATGCATCAGCATACTCCGAAAGGAACCTAATTGGTGTACCGTCTGGACCAGAAGACTTGCTTTTATTAAGTGATTTGAGTTGCTTCACTACTCCGAGGATATTTTCTTCTACGTTACTCATGTTGGCAGCTGTTCTCGATTTGAATTTTGGAATATTTACTTCGTCTTCTTCCTCGGAAGTCATCTCCGAGATATGCAGGAGGGTGCGCTAGCGACTATTAAATGCACTAAGTGCAACCAGTTGCACATCCTGGCTCGTGTCGGCACTAACGCCGCCTGCCTCCTGGCCTTACATGTCGTCCTCTCTCCCTTTGGACGGCTGAAGACAGCTAGGTGCGCATGCAAGGTAGAAGCACTTCTCGCGATATTGCGTCTTTCCCTAACTCGATCGCAGTCTTTTGATTTGGAGACGAGTGGAGGTTCAAATGGTTCAAATGGCTCTGAGCACTATGGGACTAAACATCTATGGTCATCAGTCCCCTAGAACTTAGAACTACTTAAACGTAACTAACATAAGGACATCACACCCAGTCATCACGGGGCAGAGAAAATCCCTGACCCCGCCGGGAATCGAACCTGGGAACTCGGGCGTGGGAAGCGAGAACGTTACCGCACGACCACGAGCTGCGGACCGAGTGGAGGAATTAAACCATAGACTGAAATGACTCTGTGAGTTTTTTTTATCTTCCTACCGATGTGGAGAATTGTAGAGTCTGTTGAATAGGCCTGGTACGCACTAAAGGCTGGTTAGGAGCTACATGGGCAGTAGAGTACACGGAGTATATGCAGGGTGTCTCCGACCTTTGGGTCAAATTGAAGCTGTTAATATTGGTTTCACAACCGATTAAAATGGTTCAAATGGCTCTGAGCACTATGAGACTTAGTATCTGAGGTTATCAGTCCCCTAGAACTTATAACTACTTAATTCTAACTAACCTAAGGACATCACACACATCAATGTCCGAGGCAGGATTCGAACCTGCGACCGTAGCGGTCGCGCGGTTCCAGACTGAAGGGCCTAGAACCGCTCAGCCACAGCGGCCGGCCACAACCGATTATGTTGGGATAGAGAACCAATGGTCGGCAATGAATATTTATTGTGTTATGGACTTCCACAGCATACACTGCTCTGAGCACTATGGGGCTTAACATCTGAGGCCATCAATCCCCTAGAACTTAGAACTACTTAAATCTAACTAACTTAAGGACATCACAAACATCCATGCCCGAGGCAGGATTCGAACCTGCGACCGTAGCGGTCGCGCGGTTCCAGACTGAAGCGCCTAGAACCGCTCGGCCACAACGGCCGGCAGCATACACTGCATAACAATAATGTAGCTCATAGTAATTGTTCAAAGTGACCCGTGATGGTGTCTTCAACAGGCGCAACAGTCATGTTTGGAGTGAGAACAAACCCAACTTCACCCACATGGGTGGTCACCAGCAACGAGTCTCTGTCAACGTCTGGACGGGCATTGTCCAAGATTACCTAATAAGACCTTATTTGGTGACTCCAGTTTGACTGGTCCACGTTACCTGGTGTTCCCGAGTGATGTACTGCCATAGTTTTTGGAAACTGTACCCAATGTTTTCCGCGGAACGATGTGGTTTCGACACGACCGTGCAACAACCACGTCAAAATTAATATCTGCAAGCACCTGAACGACACGTACGCTCCTCGTTGGATTGGAAGGGGAGTTCCTGTTCCATGGCCAGTGCGATCGGCGAATCTCACACCTCTGGATTTCTTCCTCTGGGCTTACGTCAAGACTTTCAAAAATGTTCAAATGTGTGTGAAATCTTATGGGACTTAACTGCTAAGGTCATCAGTCCATAAGCTTACACACTACTTAACCTAAATTATCCTAAGGAGAAACACACACACCCATGCCCGAGGGAGGACTCGAACCTCCGCCGGGACCAGCCGCACAGTCCATGACTGCAGCGCCTAAGACCGCCGCACAGTCCATGACTGCAGCGCCTAAGACCGCTCGCCTAATCCCGCGCGGCGTCAAGACTTTGCTAAGGTCCAACCTACCTATCTCCTGGTATAACATGCACCAGAGATATTTGAGAGAGGGCGCAGAACATCATGCGACGTTGCCATGAGTGCAATGAGACCAGCCGCCGTCACTTCCGACAATTACCATTAGCAACGTTGTTGTTGTGCGGTGTACGCTGTGTATGTCCACAACACAATAAATATGCATTTCCGATCATTGGTTCCCTATCTCCATATAATCGGTTGTGGACCCACTATCGCCTGCTTCAATTTGACCCAAAAGGTTTCAGTCAGCCCGTATACGGATATTTTTAATGTTGGAGGTAGCAATCCACAGGCTCGAAGGTGAATTATGTGTTGTGTTCAGAGAGATTAATTGATAAACGACACTCATCGCACGAGAAAACATTTGTTACTGCAGATCATAAAGAGAAAATTTTAATGTGGTATAGTTGATTGAAGGGGCGTCCATGGCAGGGTTTCAGAATTACTCTCACTTATTGACGGTAGTAATAGCCACATAGTAATGGGAACAGAATGCTGCTTTAAACAAGATGTGACTAGCAGGAAAATTTTAAATACCAAATGGGATATATAGCGCAAGGATAGGTTGGACGCCAATGGAGGAAGCATGTTTATTGCGGTAAGGAATCCTATAATACACTCCTGGAAATGGAAAAAAGAACACATTGACACCGGTGTGTCAGACCCACCATACTTGCTCCGGACACTGCGAGGGGGCTGTACAAGCAATGATCACACGCACGGCACAGCGGACACACCAGGAACCGCGGTGTTGGCCGTCGAATGGCGCTAGCTGTGCAGCATTTGTGCACTGCCGCCGTCAGTGTCAGCCAGTTTGCCGTGGCATACGGAGCTCCATCGCAGTCTTTAACACTGGTAGCATGCCGCGACAGCATGGACGTGAACCGTATGTGCAGTTGACGGACTTTGAGCGAGGGCGTATGGTGGGCATGCGGGAGGCTGGGTGGACGTACCGCCGAATTGCTCAACACGTGGGGCGTGAGGTCTCCACAGTACATCGATGTTGTCGCCAGTGGTCGGCGGAAGGTGCACGTGCCCGTCGACCTGGGACCGGACCGCAGCGACGCACTGATGCACGCCAAGACCGTAGGATCCTACGCAGTGCCGTAGGGGACCGCACCGCCACTTCCCAGCAAATTAGGGACACTGTTGCTCCTGGGGTATCGGCGAGGACCATTCGCAACCGTCTCCATGAAGCTGGGCTACGGTCCCGCACACCGTTAGGCCGTCTTCCGCTCACGCCCCAACATCGTGCAGCCCGCCTCCAGTGGTGTCGCGACAGGCGTGAATGGAGGGACGAATGGAGACGTGTCGTCTTCAGCGATGAGAGTCGCTTCTGCCTTGGTGCCAATGATGGTCGTATGCGTGTTTGGCGCCGTGCAGGTGAGCGCCACAATCAGGACTGCTTACGACCGAGGCACACAGGGCCAACACCCGGCATCATGGTGTGGGGAGCGATCTCCTACACTGGCCGTACACCACTGGTGATAGTCGAGGGGACACTGAATAGTGCACGGTACATCCAAACCGTCATCGAACCCATCGTTCTACCATTCCTAGACCGGCAAGGGAACTTGCTGTTCCAACAGGACAATGCACGTCCGCATGTATCCCGTGCCACCCAACGTGCTCTAGAAGGTGTAAGTCAACTACCCTGGCCAGCAAGATCTCCGGATCTGTCCCCCATTGAGCATGTTTGGGACTGGATGAAGCGTCGTCTCACGCGGTCTGCACGTCCAGCACGAACGCTGGTCCAACTGAGGCGCCAGGTGGAAATGGCATGGCAAGCCGTTCCACAGGACTACATCCAGCATCTCTACGATCGTCTCCATGGGAGAATAGCAGCCTGCATTGTTGCGAAAGGTGGATATACACTGTACTAGTGCCGACATTGTGCATGCTTTGTTGCCTGTGTCTATGTGCCTGTGGTTCTGTCAGTGTGATCATGTGATGTATCTGACCCCAGGAATGTGTCAATAAAGTTTCCCCTTCCTGGGACAATGAATTCACGGTGTTCTTATTTCAATTTCCAGGAGTGTATCTTGTGAAAGTAAGCGTCAGAGGCAGACAAACATGGTAATGAGATGCATTTATGGATCACAGAACGCTTCAGAGTAACTTGAAGAATATCGAATACGAATTTCCTGCTCACGCTATAGTGATAGGAAGACACTTTAACTTGCTACAGATAGACCGGTGACTCTCAAGATCAAAATAGGCGTCGGATACAAGTATTCGTTTGACAATATTTTAATAATCTCTTCTGAAAGTTACCTTGAAGAGTTAATTAGAGAATGTATTCGTGAAGGCAACGTGTAAGAAAAGCTATTAAGTAACAGGGCAGAACTTCTCGCTAGGTTTAATTTAGAGGAGGGAATCAGTGACTGAAATACTTTAGAACACCAATCATGCTAAGACATGTAGGAAAATATTCGTGGGTAACAGGTATGACAGAAAACAGACGGTAGTTTGAATGAAACTATGTGGTTCCAGAGAGCTTTCCAAGGCTCAAACATGTATGATACGACGAATGAAAATTCGTACAATGAAAATTCGTACCAAGGCCAGGGCTTGAGCGCAGATTTCCTGCTCACTAGGCAGATGGGCTAACCACTAAACCACCTTGGCACAATGGCTTTGCACAACTGCACAGACTACACTAGCACGCCTCCTTCCTCATCCAAATTCCCAATCAAGCCTCAGCCTACTTCGTATTCACCATGAACTCGAACAGCATTGAAGAGGTTCTCCAACTGTATTGGAAGGGCACTTCAGAATCGAAAGAAACCCAGGCATAGGTGTTTTAATCAAAGGACATTATTGTTTCCAGAGACGTTTTCAAGTCTCAAACAACTGTGATGTACATATGCAGACTGAAGCGGCGAATGAAAATTTCTACCATGGCCAGGTTTCGAACCTGGATCTCCAACTCACTAGGCAGAGGGAATACCATGTGGGGTTAGGCGTGAATGAGTATGTGGATTGAGGAGGGAGGCGTGCTGGGGGTAGTCCATGCAGTTGTGCAAAGCCTCTGTGCTCAGGTTGTGTAGTGGTTACTGCATATGCCTCGAGAGCAGGAGACCCTGGTTCGAATCCCAGCCTTTGTGCAAATTTCCATTCTTCGCATCAGTCTCTTCAGTCTGCTTATATACATCATAGATGGTAGATTATGTGTACAGTCAATATTGTAATGAATGAGACAGCTGAGACAGTCAGTCGATCCAAATGAAGGAGGCAGATGGGACGCCTGCCGCCGGTCACAGTGGGAGAAAGCTTTTTCTCCCAACAGTGTGAAGCCTAGAGCCAGAGCCAACACATGAGTGCCTCGCAATGATTTTGACTCGAAAAGGCGACGCGCACCTAGCCCATGTTTACATATAGGTCCTACAATACACACTCCTGGAAATGGAAAAAAGAACACATTGACACCGGTGTGTCAGACCCACCATACTTGCTCCGGACACTGCGAGAGGGCTGTACAAGCAATGATCACACGCACGGCACAGCGGACACACCAGGAACCGCGCTGTTGGCCGTCGAATGGCGCTAGCTGCGCAGCATTTGTGCACCGCCGCCGTCAGTGTCAGCCAGTTTGCCGTGGCATACGGAGCTCCATCGCAGTCTTTAACACTGGTAGCATGCCGCGACAGCGTGGACGTGAACCGTATGTGCAGTTGACGGACTTTGAGCGAGGGCGTATAGTGGGCATGCGGGAGGCCGGGTGGACGTACCGCCGAATTGCTCAACACGTGGGGCGTGAGGTCTCCACAGTACATCGATGTTGTCGCCAGTGGTCGGCGGAAGGTGCACGTGCACGTCGACCTGGGACCGGACCGCAGCGACGCACGGATGCACGCCAAGACAGTAGGATCCTACGCAGTGCCGTAGGGGACCGCACCGCCACTTCCCAGCAAATTAGGGACACTGTTGCTCCTGGGGTATCGGCGAGGACCATTCGCAACCGTCTCCATGAAGCTGGGCTACGGTCCCGCACACCGTTAGGCCGTCTTCCGCTCACGCCCCAACATCGTGCAGCCCGCCTCCAGTGGTGTCGCGACAGGCGTGAATGGAGGGACGAATGGAGACGTGTCGTCTTCAGCGATGAGAGTCGCTTCTGCCTTGGTGCCAATGATGGTCGTATGCGTGTTGGCGCCGTGCAGGTGAGCGCCACAATCAGGACTGCATACGACCGAGGCACACAGGGCCAACACCCGGCATCATGGCGTGGGGAGCGATCTCCTACACTGGCCGTACACCACTGGTGATCGTCGAGGGGACACTGAATAGTGCACGGTACATCCAAACCGTCATCGAACCCATCGTTCTACCATTCCTAGACCGGCAAGGGAACTTGCTGTTCCAACAGGACAATGCACGTCCGCATGTATCCCGTGCCACCCAACGTGCTCTAGAAGGTGTAAGTCAACTACCCTGGCCAGCAAGATCTCCGGATCTGTCCCCCATTGAGCACGTTTGGGACTGGATGAAGCGTCGTCTCACGCGGTCTGCACGTCCAGCACGAACGCTGGTCCAACTGAGGCGCCAGGTGGAAATGGCATGGCAAGCCGTTCCACAGGACTACATCCAGCATCTCTACGATCGTCTCCATGGGAGAATAGCAGCCTGCATTGCTGCGAAAGGTGGATATACACTGTACTAGTGCCGACATTGTGCATGCTCTGTTGCCTGTGTCTATGTGCCTGTGGTTCTGTCAGTGTGATCATGTGATGTATCTGACCCCAGGAATGTGTCAATAAAGTTTCCCCTTCCTGGGACAATGAATTCACGGTGTTCTTATTTCAATTTCCAGGAGTGTAGGTCACTAATCTGTTGCAGAGGGCGACAAAGAGCATCTTACAGGTCTGTTGCTATCTGCAGAGTTCGGGTGCTGGCTGAATGGGCAGTTCGGGGAAGTTGCGGAGTTCGGATGTTGAATAGGTAAAGGTTTCGGAGTTAATGTGAGCCGTTTGGCGTAGCTGTAGCAACGCACTGTCCTAACGGATACGTTCGTCGTACACCCCACACTAATTTCTGCGGTTATTTCTTTCCATGTTGCATCCCTGTTAGAGCTGACGACGCTACGCAAATACCGCTGCTCTCGGCCCCTGTGTTGTTCGTGGTGAGAGCCAATGCCTAAAATTTGGTGTTCTCGGCTCATTCTCCACCCTGTGGATGTCGGAATACTGAATTCCCTAACGATTTCCGAAATGGAATCACCTATGCGTTTTGCGAGTGCAAGATCACCAGGTGCTCACAGCCAGTAAACACCTGCTTACATCCAACTATGGCCGCAGCTGAATGACAAGCAGCGTCCGACGCACCCACGCCGCCACGTGGAGATGATACCTGCCAACTCCTGCACGCAGTTACCAGCGCTACTGACAGGTAAATAACACGCACTACGGCTCACCTCTCATTGTCCACCTGCCACTGCACAATTTCACTCGACTAGCAATAACTAACCCGGGAGACTGAACCTGAGAGTTTTCCTTAATAACATGTTGGCCATTTAAACTGCAACACCATGAGGGCGGCATCGAGCAAACGCCAAATAGGCATGGAGTGTACTGAAAACTTGGATATTCAGATGATTAACTTTTCAGCACAACCTCACTTCATAGGTTGGAGTAACTTTGTCTATTTCTTCTTCTTCTTCTTCTCCTTCAGCCTATCTCAGTCCACTGCTGGATATAGGCCTTTTCCATATATTTCAGTTGATTTGGATCCTGAGCTACCTGATGCCAACGTGTTCCAGCCACCAGCTTCGCGCCATTAAGTCATCTCTTTAGGGGTCTTCCAATGTCTCCCTGTCTCCAGTGAACAATTCGAGGGGCCCACCTGCTGTGATCTTGTCGAGCTACATACCCGACCCACTGCCGCTTAGGCTTGCATTTCTCTCGAGGGCTCCTACCATACATAGCTCCATGGTTCACTGTGTGCGCTTCAGTTTACGAGCGCTTGCCTTAGTCGGAGTCATAGTTTCCAGGCCGTAGGCTATAACTGGTAGTATTCACACATAATAGACCTTAACCTTCAAATTGTTTGGGACACCCTTATTGGTCAGGATAAATCTTAGTTCCTGGAACGCTGCCCAGTTCAGTCCTATTCTGCGAGGAATTTCTGCATTTTGATTGTTTTTACCTTGGTCAAAACCTTTTTGAGTCTTTTGCTGACAACGTCTCCCATTTATGTATTATATAAACATTTATGTACCGAATATATCAAAGAAATACGTAGCCTACGACCATCCGAACGGATATGAGAGTATCATGTAAAGATTTGAACTAAACTGCTCAAAAGCTTTTCGACATTTTTGGTAGCAATAAACAACAAACTGTCTTTATACAATAGTATAGATTTTCGTACGAAGCTAAATATGTACAACAAGTAAAATTTCTTTATTTTTTATCGTTCCTGGTGTTGGAAATTTTATCGCCAACAGTGTATAAATTGCACATTATTGTTATATTATTTCAATAATAGTCAAGGAAGGTTTAATATTCTGCCTTGCCTGCGACATGAAAACCGACTCACAGAGTGATGGTATTACGTGTGGTGGGTCGTATTATGACGGCTGCAACTCTAGAGGTTGCACCAAACATTCCACATGGGAGACGGTCGTTGGTCTGCTACAGGAAATTAGTACTCTGCCCGATGATTCTGTCGCCAGTTGGTATCTGGTCGTTCAAGCCTCTGTACGCCAATCATCAAATACAAAAGTGCACATAGCTTTCTGGACGTGGACTTTGTCTTTGAAACTCCGATAGAGCGCGTTGCTGTTTAAGACGTTTCTAGCTTTGTTCATCAGCACTCATTTAATCTCACATTGCGTGCAGTCGCCATGTTCGCTCTCTACTGTGTTTTCAGCCGTCGACTTAGTGTCGATTTTGTTTTCACGCGCTTTTTGGTTTGCGGCACTGACCTGTCTAGTTCGTGTCAAACGGTGTGTGTTGATTATTTCGTAACAGTGTTTTGAAAAAAGTAAGTGAAGTCAACAGCCATTGGCCAAATAGAACATGTTGTGATAACGTACTCTGTCTATATTCCTGCAACTGATGCACCTAATCTCCTTATTTATTATTAATTTGCAAATTCCACACTCATGTGCAATTACTTTATCATTAATATGTGTGTGTAGCTAAATTCCATCACCTCATGTAGTTCCTTAACAAATCCCACCACTAGAATATAAAATGTGTGTCTCTGGGGACTAATATATGGAGTATCAGTGGATAAGATTCAAGACTATGAGAGGTGGCTGTAGTTTTCACACGGAGGTGGCGCTAAAGGTTTACGCTGTACATTACTTCGAAGCCGACACCATGTTAGTAGCCCCTAAACATTAGCAGTCTACTGTTTACAGTTCCTTCTTGTTCTTAATATCTGTCGAGTCCACACAACAATTGTTTTAAATACTAAATATTACAGTGTTTTCGTGAATCAAACAGTGTCAGGAAGGAATTTTCAGATGCTTTTCTGGTCTTAAAAGGTGTATTTAATCCACTAATATTACGCATTTAACCTCCTTAATGTAACTTTGTTTTTGTTATACGTTTCGAATAATGAAGAAGAGATGTATGTGGTATAAAAAGGATGCTTTCGTAAGCCAGTATTTTCCTTAATACGGAATGACGAAACTAATGCTCCATCTGTCCTCTTCCCGGAAAGGCTGAGAACATAGTTTGCACTATCTGGACGGCTTGCAATATTTCCTTCTCACAGCGTTCAACCAAAGCGCTCTTCGAGTTTTACTGATGGGAAATCTAAAGTTAAATTACAGAAATGAAACCACTAAGGTAAAAGCAACCGGCGCTACTAAAATTCATGTATATAAAAGAAAATATCGCTTCAACGAGTCCACTGACGAATAAAATGTGATTCCTTTACACTTTAGACTATAATCAGAACGACTAGTACACCTGTAAATGATTTTTTTTTTAATTCACTTCCACCACAAGCTAATGTTTGTCCATACTAACACGGCAGATGTCGGCTTCAAGATTGTGACGTCATGACAACTCCCATTATTGTAACTCCATGAATCTTCGTTATGCGTGGGGTGGACCTCTGTAGCAGCATATGTTAGGTTCGTAATAGCTGACATCAGAGGTTTTCGGCCAAGTTAACGTGAGACCGCCGCCACTGGTGCTGAATGTGGTAAAGTGTATGAACGCTTTAGCGCGCGCCGCGATCTCTAATATTTCGCAGTAAGATTGGGGCAAAACAGTAACGTGTGAAATTCATGATTTGAAAATCATTGGTTTGGTAGCGTTTAGCTCAGTTTCATACGAAAGCTTGTTATTATAATTCTTACGTGGGGCCAGGCTTTCATTCTGAGCTCCCACTGTTTTATTAGTACAGTTTCTGTGTTCCATGCTTTCCTCCACGTGGTTGTAGTTGACAACTTTTTCTGAAAGAGGTATGCACCTGAAACTTAAGATGTAAACGGGACTCTTTAACCTTGTATCTATTTTCCTGGTTTCTATACAATTGCATCTAAGTATATTTTTGTGTCACATTGCCTCACCATTCACATTTCCCATTTCCTACTGAAAATCCATTTTGTGCAGATAAGCGCACTCGCGTTGCACGGCACTGTGATTTATTTGAAGTGCAGATGCAGATGATTACATTTCAGGAATAACTGCAGAGAAGGTCAGAGTAGGTCTTCCATTTTGCAGAATAACATTTTTATTTCATATTCTCGAGGAGCAATTTCCTTTTGTATGTTTTTAGGGCAACAGAACATCTTTTCATTTCTCCGTAAATTACAAGGTAGGGTCGTTAACTGTTATGTTGAAAGGCAAGGTCATAGCATTACAAAGTTTCACACTGATAAGTTTCAGGTTTAACAGATTACAGTTTCACATGACAGAATCATTAACTGTTGAAAGGCTGCTTTAGCATAGAAAGCTTCACGTGTTAAGACTTCACTATTTTTCTTACAAATTTTCAACTATTTTACAATGAATTTTTTATGTTTAAGTGCCGAGCAAGTTTTTGAGGGATGGGAAATATCTGCCATGGTTCAGTGGTCGTGTTCGAAAGTTACTACGAAAACAGACAGACCTTTAACACAGGTATAAGCGAAGTCAGAGCCTTGTTGGGAAATAACAACTGGACGGAGACAAAAGAAACACAAGGAGAGCGACGCGGGAAGCGTTTAATGGATTCGATCATAAAATTCTGTCTACCAGTATGGTTAAAGCTCCTAAGCAGATTTTGTCTTACATTAAGTCCGAAAAGGTATCAGAATTATCTATACAGTCCCTCAGTGATGCTACTGGCACAGAAACTGCGAATAACAGGTGAGGCCGAAAACATGAACTCGGTCTTATGAATCTGTTTCGCTGAGAATGATCATAATACTAATCCTCTTTCATAGTTTTAGATAACATTATTGGCAAACAACGATCTCACAGCTAAGAAAATTAGCAAACAGCAGTTTTAATTGCACAGTATTTGTTAAAAATACGAGGGCTATTGGGAAAGTAAGGAACGATCGGTCGCAAAATGGAAAATACACTGAAAATCTGATGTTGTTTTGCACAGATGCGTTGGGCACTGTGTCTAGCACGCCATCGATCGCATCACACCGCTCTGTTCAGTTCTGATATCACAGTGAGAACATAAAGATGGCTAGAAATTAGCGTCTCCCGCCAAGTATGAGGGCCTGGCGAAAGATTTCGCCTGAAGCTATGCAATCCACATACCATAACTGTCACGCAGTCCGTTCTACACGACAATTCTCGGCCGCACTCTGCAGGGGCGATGAAGATGCTCCTGTAGCGTTTTCGATGGGAAGTGTTTCATCACACACAATACAGCCCGTAATTGGCTACCAGTGAGGTTCATCTCTGCTCAAATGAATCGCTGGCTACGAAGTATTTTGACACAGACAACGAGCTTCAGTGCAGAGTAGAAAATTGTCGAAAAGAACTGGCGGCTGTCTTCTGTAACGAGGGAATTGAAAAGTTGGTACAACGCTACGACATATGTCTAAGTCTGAGCGGCGACTGTGTAGAGAAGTAGCTGGAAGGTGTAGCTAACCGTTGCAAATAAAACAGTTTTGATTTTCACTGTGGTTTCCAGTTCGCGACCTATCGTTCCTTACTTTCCGGATAGCCCTCGTATGATCTGTCTTGGCCTCTATTGGTAGGCCATCTACAGATGAAGCACCACCCAGCAGGCGATGATGGCGCTTGGAACAGCTGTGCTGATCCCCGCAATACTGCAGTTTTTCGACTGTCTTTTACTAATTTTAATCCTCGAACACCGAAATAGACGTTGAGGTAAGTAATAATGGAATGAACATTATTGAGCATATCTGGGATGCCTTGCAACGTGCTGTTACGAAGAGGTCTCCACCTCTTCGTGCTCTCACGGATTTATTGACAGCCCTGCAGGATTCATGATGTCAATTCCCTCCAGCACTATTTCAGACATTAGTCGAGTCCATGCCACGTCGTATTGCGGCAGTTCTACGTGCTTGCGGAGGCTCTACACAATATTGGGCAGGTGTACCAGTTTCTTTGGCTCTTCTGTGTAACTTGCTTTCAGAAACTTATTGTATTGCAAGTAGTAGTTAATGGTCTCACCAACAATCTTGGTTACTTAAGCATATTGAAACCTAATAAAAGGAACGGTGTCAGTCTTTCTATAAGGCCCCAACTTTACTTGTGTAACTAGTCCGAACTGACTGAAATACTAGCGCATTCTATCTTCATAAAAGCCATCTACTACATGGCTGAGTTTTTTTTCTTTTATTGGTCTAAGATGTACTTGACTAAATTTGTATGCTCGCTTTGGCGTTTCTATTCTCTATTTCCTCACTGAGGCATTGCTGTAGACTAACTTAATCATATTTTCAAGGTCAGTCGTTTTTTGTAACGTGTTTATCTTCCTAAGAAAGAACCACGCAACGCCGGCTGACGTGGCCGTGCGGTTAAAGGCGCTGCAGTCTGGAACCGCAAGACCGCTACGGTCGCAGGTTCGAATCCTGCCTCGGGCATGGATGTTTGTGATGTCCTTAGGTTAGTTAGGTTTAACTAGTTCTAAGTTATAGGGGACTAATGACCTCAGCAGTTGAGTCCCATAGTGCTCAGAGCCATTTTTGAACCACGCAACCTTATTAAGGATGTAAGTACTCTGCACCACGTCGAACAGTCGGAACTCCCCAATAGTGACTCTTTTATGGTACTTTTAAAAACCTTTAATGATTTTTCTTGGGCTACAAGTCAGTTTGGTTTCACTACACATAAAAGCAAACTACGTGAAATTTCAGCTCAGTAGGATGAAGGCAAAGGGTGGTCCTGGGCCATCAAACTTGAAAGATCCAGCAAAAATAAAAACAAATTCTTAAAATACTACATCTGCGTGATAAATTCATTTATTACCTGATATAGTTATGTTGTTTACTTCAATTTGCTAACCTGCATGCCTTAGCATTTCACAGGTCACACTGATCGAGATATGTGAGTGATCATTGGCCCCAAGACAGGTGAGATGACGACAGAAAGAGTGGGGTGAGCTATTCTCTTTTTAGAACACAAACTGGCTCTCTCCATAGTCTTTTACTCTCTAGGGGTGGTGGCATACGCAGCTATGTCTTCGTCTTCAGTTCGTTTACAGGAAACAATACACTGTTACTCTCATGAAATGCCTGGAAGTAAACGCGATATGTCCAGTTTTAACGATTTTATTTTACAATTTAGTTGTGTTTAAGTTAACTGTGCATCAAAGTGGCAGACTATCTGTGCTGGAAGATATGGTTTTCTTGCTGAAAAAGTACGCACTGCGAAACCGGATATGAGAAACTACGTACCAAAGTCAGAAACTTTGTATAAATAATGGACGTATTTAGAAAAATATAATTGAAGATAGTCGAAGGTTCATAAACGAAACGAACCTTTTTTTTTCAGAAAACTTAGGAAATTGAATATCCTAATGGTTTGGAGATCATTTCTACTGAAGAATATATGCAGTTTTTGATCAATCAGTCCTTGAAAGGAGGGCTGAGGGTCATGCATGGAATCGACCATGAGTTATTTGGGAAACTGATCTTTTAAGCGAGCAAAGGCAGTCGCAAAGAGCCAAGAGTGAAGCGAATGTCATAGTGAACAATCCACATGTGAATTTCTACTGTTGTCTTCGTGCTTGCCAAATCTAACCTTAGGCCGCAGGGTCGTCGGACCTCTCCCCAGTTGAGAACTTTTAGGACATTATGGGCAGGCCCCTCCAACCAGCTCCGGATTTGACGTTGTAAAGCGCCAATTCGACAGAATTTCGCACGATATCTCTCAGGAGGGTATTCAACAACTCTATAAATCAATATCTAGCCAAATAACTGCTTACAGAAGAGCCTGAGGTGGAACAACGCTCAGTTTGTGAATCTCTTTCTCCTGAATAAATCATCCAGTTTTTATAAAACTGTAACCAATTTTTTGTCTGTAGACATACGACACATCTACTGATCTCTATCCTGTGGAGGTGCGTCTTTCTTTCTTTTTCGAGTGTATGTTGTATGAATGGACAGTGTCTTGAAACGAGGATATAAGATAAACATTAACAGAAGCAAAACGAGGATAATGGAATGTAGTCGAACTAAATCGGTTGATGCTGCGGGAATTAGATTAGGAAATGAGAGACTTAAAGTAGTAAATGGGTTTTACTATTTGGGGAGCAAAATAACTGATGATGGTCGAAGTAGAGAGGATATAAAATGTAGACTGGCAATGGCAAGGAAAGCGTTTCTGAAGAAGAGAAATTTGTTAACATCGAGTATAGATTTAAGTGTCAGGAAGACGTTTCTGAAAGTATTTGTATGGAGTGTAGCCATGTATGGAAGTGAAACGTGGACGATAAATAGTTTAGACGGGAAGAGAATAGAAGCTTTCGAAATGTGGTGCTACAGAAAAATGCTGAAGATTAGATAGGTAGATCACATAACTAATGAGGAGGTATTGAATAGAATTGGAGAGAAGAGAAACTTGTGGCACAACTTGACTAGAAGAAGGGATCGGTTGGTAGGGCATATTCTGAGGCATCAAGGGATCACCAATTTAGTATTGGAGGGCAGTGTGGAGGGTAAAAATCGTAGAGGGAGACCAAGAGATGAATACACTAAACAGATTCAGAAGGATGTAGGTTGCAGTAGGTACTGGGAGATGAAGAAGCTTGCACAAGATAGAGTAGCATGGAGAGCTGCATCAAACCAGTCTCTGGACTGAAGACCATAACAACGACAACAACATGTTGTTTGAGAGTGAGGCAGTGGCTTACATTGCGCCAGACGACGGCTGACGGCTGGCAGGAGTCGCAGTAGGGTTTGATGATCTCGCCAGGCGCGCTGGGCAGCGTGACGGGGATGCTGTAGCTGAAGCACGTGCCGACGCACACGTTGTTGTCGATCTCCACAGACGTGCAGTCCGGGTGCGCCACCACCTGCTTGATGGGCGTGATGTTGCACCACGAGTACTTGTCTGGGTACAGCACGATGTTGTGCACCTGAAAGCAGGCAAGTCTCAGCTTAGAAAGGTCTTATAATTGGGCCTCTACCTCGGTTTATTGCGGTACAAATATTCTAATCATACATTGAGGTACATGGAAACTATAGTGCTGTGAATGACTTGGATTCAACTTGATGATGCATATGGTTTTCTGATCATGCGCTTTCTGTGCGGCCGATCACTGCAACGACTGAGAAATGCGTTTACTGTCTCCCAGTGGCTGTTCAGTGCACGCTCTTATAAGTAGGCGTTGCATTTTGTGGCCTCTGATTGGTTAGTTCTGAGAACAAATACTCCAGAACGGTCTGACACAAAGGGATACCGTCAGTCTGAAGATTAATGTGCACTGAGTGAGACGTACATAGTGCTATAGTGTGTTTTATTCTACCAGGTAGTTATATTTAAACTTTACCTACTTGAGCCCCTCCCACCCCCCTCCCCCCATGAAAAACGAGTGAACGTAAGACAAAGATACTTTGCGGAGACGTTTGTAAGGATATGTATAAGAGAAATTACGAATAAGCCATTGAAAGAAATACATTCTAGACTCAACATTAGAAGGTAACATTTGTTAATTGCTTGCCATGCTTACGTTCCTGACTACAAATGTTGCTCAATAGGACGACCATCAGCATCCACGACATCCTGCAACCGCACTAGAGGTTCCTCTACTGCTTCCTGAAAGATCTCAAGTTGCTGGCTAGCTCTCTCACTATGCTCATCTTCAACCTCCAACGTGTGTTAGTGTCCCATTCATAAACCCCGCCGCGGATAATTAGCCGAGCTGCCTAAGGCACTGCAGTCATGGACTGTGCGACTGGTCCCGGCGGAGGTTCGAGTCCTCCCTCGGGCATGGGTGTGTGTGTGTGTTTGTCCTTGGGTTACTTTAGGTTGTGTGTAAGCTTAGGGACTGATGCCCTTAGCAGTTAAGTTCCATAAGATTTCACACACATTTGAACATTTTTTTCATAAACCCCATCTTTCAGGTATCCACAAGGCCAAAATCACACGGCTTCAAAACCAGTGATCTTGGTGGCCACGCAGTTTAGAACAGTCGGCCAGTAATTCGGTTTTCTCCAAATGTTTTACGGAGTAAACGAGTGACCTCATGAGCAATGTGAGGTGGAGCACCATCGTACATCAAAACAGTTCGAGTCCAAAGCGTGTCTCTCCCAGAGAGCTGGGATCACATGTTGGCGAAGCAGATCACAGTAACATGTGCCTTCCAAGCTGCATGTTCTTGGTCCTTGGGGTCAGAGTTCCTCAAAGAAAAATGGGCCAATTATGGACTGTGCCGTGAAGCCACACCACGCAGTGACGCGTTCACTATGCAGGGGAACTTGATGAACGTTCGTTGGCTCACCTTGTCTAGATCCATGTTGACTGACTGCAACTGTAGTGCGCACTGATGCTTGTGTTTCAGACCTACGTTGCTACAGCAGTACCGGCGCCTACCGGCAAGTCATGACACTAACACCACTAACAAAGCAAATCCTGCAGCGCACAGTCTGAACATCATTCCCATAAAGATGGGTACCGATACGCACACTGGTTCAAGTAGCGAAATTTTAATTATAAACATCTTGTATATCAATGACAGGAAACATTATTTGAGTGTGATTGTGATAATATATGGGAAACATTCCACAAGGATAGTTCTTATGATTAAATAATAAGTATCACCGCATCTCTAAAACATATTTAAAAAATAGGCGAGCAGTATATGGAACCTGTAGCGATTCTGATTACCAACGCCCGTAAATAAAGGACACAAATCTTTCAGACAGAAGGTAAGTGAAAATAACATGTGCGTGAAGTGTGTTATCGTGCTCAAAAGTATCCGAATGTGCTGAATTGCGTTCCGCCTGATTCGCATGCAGCCCACATAACGTAACTTTCTTGCCGGTCCGCTAGACACTTTTCGGTGCTGTCGTTTGACTGTGCAAAGTAGTCACCACAGGTGACCACTGCTCTATATGGCAATAATTCCAGATGTAACTAAATACCACGATACAACAAATATAAGGAAACACCTTATTAGAAATGGGACCGTCCTTAACGCTTGTAAACTCAAATTTATTACAATAAGTGACATTTGTAAAATGTTACCACTCTCATTAATACATGAGACTACTAATGCCCGTAGCTCAACCGCATAGATCATTCCGTAATCCTCCCCCAAAACTTTTTTTTGTGAATAAGAGATTTCCAACAATATCTGGACTTTCAAAATTGGATATAAATTCGTAGTATTTTTGCTCTCTGAAAGGTTTTTCAACAACGTATTAAACGTAATTTCCATAAACTGGTTAATGAGCGAACCAGTTAGAAAACCGTTCTTAACAGCGTCAAGTGCTGTATAGAAACCTCACTATCAACGACATATCATTAATAATTTCATTGTATACATCATAGCATGTGGATCTATGACCAGTTCCAAAGTCACCTATCACCCTAGTTATCTAATACAAAGTGACAATAAAAATCATGAGCAGCTGGTTGTGCATATATTTGAACTTTAAAACACAGATTTTTTTCTGGATATGAATTCAAGTCCGGTATCTACAGGCAATGCAAACCAAGCAAAGCTTTCGTGCCTGATTGCGACTCGAACACAGGACTGATTTTTATTGCTAACTAGGCAGACATGGAAGTGATATACCTCATTTTAACTAGTATCAACAAACCTGAAATTGAAATTACTTGACGAAAATCTTGGTACCGGACCGGGACTCCTATCCAGCAACTATTTCCCTGTTAAATAACCACAAAATATATTAAATATGGTTTCATTAATAAGTAACAAACTTAAAATGACGTAGAATGAGGGCAGAATAGAAGTCCTAGCACCCAGAGTGGCGCTGGATATGTTAATTATTTTCATTAGTATACTAGTTTGTAAGACAGATATTTGAGACCCATATGGAATTGGCTCGAGATGACTGGGTGTTTGTGTGGTGTCACCGCCAGACACCACACTTGCTAGGTGGTAGCTTTAAATCGGCCGCGGTCCATTGGTACATGTCGGACCCGCGTGTCGCCACTGTCAGTAATTGCAGACCAAGCGCCACCACACGGCAGGTCTAGAGAGACGTACTAGGACTCGCCCCAGTTGTACGGACGACTTTGCTAGCTACTACACTGACGAAGCCTTTCTCTCATTTGCCGAGAGATAGTTAAAATAGCCTTCAGCTAAGTCCATGGCTACGACCTAGCAAGGCGCCATTAACCATTTCTAGAGAGAGTCTCACTTGTATCATCAAGAATGCTGTATACAAATGATGGATTGAAGTTAAGTATTCCAGCAGCTACGTACTTTTCTTTATAGCATTCATTACGTATCCTGTTTCAGACCTAAGCAAGCCTGCGTGAATTAAGCGCGTGCCCTTTCGGCTTCCTCGCCCTGTGTCTAGACTGTCTTGTCTAGACACAACAGTTTGTGTTGTCCTCATCATTTCACCATCATTCATCAAATTGGCGACAGTGGAATGAGCAAAGTTTGGGAATTTGTACGGGCGTTGATAACTACGCAGTTGAGCGCCCCACAAACCAAACATCGTCATCATCATCATCTGGGCAGTAGGATGCCAACAGTTACACGTCTATTCGCGTGTTCGGTCAGAGGATTTAGCTACCCTCTGTAATAAAAAAAACTGAGTGAACGGATCAACGAACAACCTGAGCGGGTGTCATCGGACGTCCGCCACGAACAAATTCAACGAACAAGATAGAACAAAATGAGATTCCAGCACGGTAGCTCAGCGTGTTCGGTCAGAGGGTTAAGTACTCTCTGTAACAAAAAAACTGAGTGAATGGATCAACGAAGAACCTAAGTGGGTGTCATCGGACGTCTGCATCGAACAAATTCAACGAACAGTATCGAACAAAATGAAAACAATAAAGAAAAATTCCCAGCGGGGTCAGGGATTTTCACCTGCCTCGAGATGACTGGGTGTTTGATCATCATTCATGCACGTGGCTAGATTGGACTGAGCAAAGGTCGGGAATTTGTAAGGGCGCTGATAACCGTGCAGTTGAGCGCCCCACAAACCAATCATCATCATCACAAAGGTGTTGCTGTTGCCAAGCAATCCTTTTAACGGCAGAAATTAAGCTGGAGTTTGAATCTGGCTACAATGAGTGCTGTTAAAGAATCTTGGTTTGACTTCACCCCTCGACCGTGCTATTTGCTGTGGCGGGCTATTGTCGGCCGCTGCCGCGCTGCTCCGGCGGGCAGTTTTGGCGCCTGCAACTGTCCCCGCGCGGGTAATTCTTTCCGCACCTCTAGCGCTTACTGTAGCGGCACGTATTTGACACGCGTATGTGCGATTGTTGTGAGGGGAAATGATTATGTAAGAACTGAGTAGCTAACAGTTCGAAGGTTTTCACAGTAGTAACGCTGTTGAAGAAATAAAAATTATTTATTATTCATTTTTATATTCTGAGGAACGGTTTTAGTGGTAAATCACAATTTCATGAAGAATGTTTATTAGAAATTATTCTTTGTATGGTATAGTTCAAAGCACGGTATTGCACACAATCCAACATCACACTCTTCACAATACACACGCGTTTCTCTTCTTATTTTTTTCCCGTTGTCATTCAGTTTGCTGCTACACACTCGGCATTTTCGTGTCGGCGCCTTCTTGTTTTCAGTAGCTGGAATGTGTTTGGGAAAGTGCCGGCCTACCAAACGTGTTGGCAGGGGCGTCCAACCTTACTGTGCTGAGAGGACGAAACAACATGTGCACTGTATTTTTCCAGTAAACTTTCGATTACACGAATTTAAAAATCGAGTCGTCCCAATTTTACACCAAGTTTCTTATATATAAGATAGGAATTGAGAGCTGCCACGTCCATCAAATGGCGAAACTGCTTCATAAAATATTTTCACAGTCGGTTTCTTGTGGCAGTATAATTTGTCATGTACTGGTCAGCCAAATCAACGCCGCCCATTTTGTCATTGTATTTCAGTATAACTTCAGGCTTTGTTTTCACTGTTCTCCTCTTCTCAGTTTGTTTCAGTTCGTTACTATAGATACTGGACAGAGTGTACACATCTTTTCTATCCCGCCATCGCATCGCCATCGCATCGCCAAAAGGTCTTAACTTGACCCTTCTCAAGTTTTCCCTCCCTCAAAACTGCTGGCATTTCTTTTCTGTTCACCATAACTGTTCCAATACAGTCAGTGCTTTTAGAGGCAAGAAAATTTAACAGCTGGGGACTTGAATAGAATCGGTCGGTAAAAACCATATATCTCTTGTCAAAATACCCTTCGAGTAACGACATAACAACTTTCGACGCTAAACGATATTCAGTATATTGTGGTTCAAACACTGTGTCTTTTCCTGTGTAAATGATAAAGCGACACAAATAGCCACTTTTTGCTTCACACAGACAAAATGACTTAATTCCAAAACGAGCACGTTTCAATGGTATATACTGCTTTATAGAAAGCCGCCACAGTAGGAGGGATTCATCAATTGACAATTCTTGTTCCGGAGTATAAGCCTCTTCAATTTTTTTTTTTTTTTTTTTGTAAATGGTCAATGACAGGTTTCAGTTTGAACAGTTTTGGAGGAATTCCACAATCTTACGAATACAAAGTATTGTCATTGAAATAAAGGAATTTTAAGAGAAGACTAAATCCACACTACTGGCCATTAAAATTCCTACACCAAGATTTTCACGCAATTTGGGTGCATGGATACTGAGAAATCAGTACCCAGAACAACCACCTCTGGCCATACTAACGGCCTTGATACGCCTGGGCATTGAGTCAAACAGAGCTTGGATGCCGTGTACAGGTACAGCTGCTCATGCAGCTTCAACACGATACCACAGTTCATCAAGAGTAGTGACTGGCGAATTGTGACGAGCCAGTTGCTCGGCCACCATTGCCAGAGGTTTTTAGTTGGTGAGAGATCTGGAGAATGTGCTGGCCAGTGCAGCAGTCGAACATTTTCTGTATCCACAAAGGCCAGTACAGGACCTGCAACATACGGTCGTGCATTATCCTGATGAAATATAGGGCTTCGCAGGGATCGAATGAAGGGTAGACCCACGGGTCATAACACATCTGAAATGTAACGTCCACTGTTCAAAGTGCCGTCAATGCGAACAAGAGGTGACCGAGACGTGTAACCAATGGCACCCCATGCCATCACGCCGGGTGATACGCCAGTATGGCGATGACAAATACACGCTTGCAGTGTGCGTTCACCGCAATGTCACCAAAGACGGATGCCACCATCATGAAGCTGTAAACAGAACCTGGATTCATCCGAAAAAATGACGTTTTGCCATTCGTGCACCCAGGTTCGTCGCTGAGTACACCATCGCAGGCGCTCCTGTCTGTGATGGAGCGTCAAGGGTAACCGCAGCCATGGTCTCCGGGCTGATGTCCATGCTGCTGTAAACGTCGTTGAACTGTTTGTGCAGATGGTTGTTGTCTTGCAGACGTCCCCATCTGTTGACTCAGGGCTCGAGACGTGGCTGCACGATCCGTTACAGCCATGCGGATAAGATGCCTGTCATGTCGAATGCTAGTGATACGAGGCCGTTGGGATCCAGCACGGCGTTCCGTATCACCCTCCTGAACCCACCGATTCCATATTTGCTAACAGTCATTGGATCTCGACCAACGCGAGCAGCAATGTCGCTATACGATAAACCGCAATCGCGATAGGCTACAATCCGACCTTTATCAAATCAGAAACGTGATGGTACGCATTTCTCCTCTTTACACGAGGCATCACAACAATGTTTCACCAGGCGACGTCGGTCAGCTGCTGTTTGTGTATGAGAAATCGGTTGGAAACTTTCCTCATCTCAGCACGTTGTAGGTGTTGCCACCGGCGCCAACCTTGTGTGAATGCTCTAAAAAGCTGATCATTTGCATACCACAGCATTTTCTTCCTGTCGGTTAAATTTCGCGCCTGTAGCACGTCATCTTCGTAGTGTACTTTCACACATAATTTTTCGGCAAACTGAAGTTTCAACAACTTCTTTTCTCGAATAATACATTTAGAATTCGGGTGTTTGCACAATTCCTTGGAGAAACAGGAATGCAAACAACGAATAGAGCTCTCCATTATTTGTAGGTAACAACTTGTGCACACGAGATCGTTGTTTCCATTTGTATACATATGAACTTTTAAATTGTCCAGCAAATTTGTTTGTTTCACTTGATATAATTGTTAACAAGCTGTCATCAAAAAAGAAGGTAAAAATGTTTCATGGATCTGGAGGATCGTCGAAACTAATTTTTACTCCTGGGTGCCTGTGAAAGGAAACTTACTCCTACCAGCACTACATTTAACTGACCAAGATCTTGGAGGACTAGTGTCAGCAGTCAGCCCTTCTTCTGCGACGTCCTCTTCCACACTTGACGATTCTTTATCACTACCTCCGAAATTGTCTTCACTGTCTTCTCCAACGCTCGAAAACTGTCACCAGACCGCTCATTATCTCTTTGGTTTAGTATTAGTTCAATGCCTTCATCACGCAAAGACGAAGAAGATGGACGCTTTGACATATTTGCACTTGGAAAATTCTGCTGTCTTACAAAATATATTGTTTCACTGAAAAGACCGCCAGTGACCTCCGTTGAAAGAACTTTACTTTTGTATCCCGCCTGGAATGCGGCCGGCCGGTGTGGCCGTGCGGTTCTAGGCGCTTCAGTATGGAACCGCGTGACCGCTACGGTCGCAGGTTCGAATCCTGCCTCGGGCATGGATGTGTGTGATGTCCTTAGGTTAGTTAGGTTTAAGTAGTTCTAAGTTCTAGGGGACTGATGACCACAGATGTTAAGTCCCATAGTGCTCAGAGCCATTTTTTTTTGGAATGCGGCGCGTGGGTAGGAGCAGGAGCAGGAAAAATACGTCGGTACTGCACGTACGTAAAAGTGGTTTACTGGTGCAAAAAACGAGTTAATACATGGTTACATAACTTGCAATGAGGTGCGATGCTGAGACCTGTCGTATGTAGAGCAAAGGTAAAGCGAAGTGTGTCGGCCATCCGCTTTTGATCAAATGGGCAGAATCTGGTGCGACGCTCGTAGAGCTCTCCAGCGCCGGCTAGAGGGCGCTGTCGTCGGTGTCGGTGTAGAGCCAACCTAATAACTTGCCCCTCACCGTGGCATCTTAGCTATCGATACCACATTTACACTGTGTAAAGCGACTCGAGCGGCTGGTATAGACGTCAAAATGAATTTCGTAGCCGACCCATGTGACTGAGCGGTTCTAGGCGCTTCAGTCCGGAACCGCGCTGCTGTTACGTCCGCAGGTTAGAATCCTGACTCGGGCATGGATTTGTGTGATGTCCTTAGGTTAGCCGGCAGCAGTGGCCGAGCGGTTCTAGGCGCCTCAGTGCGGGACCGCGAGACCGCTACGGTCGCAGGTTCGAATCCTGCCTCGGGCATGGATGTGTGTGATGTCTTTAGGTTAGTTAGGATTAAGTAATCTGAGTCTAGGGGACTGATGGCCTCAGAAGTGAAGTCCCATAGTGCTCAGAGCCATTTGAACCATTTTTGTCCTTAGGTTAGTTAGGTTTAGATAGTTCTAAGTCTAGGCGACTGATGACCTCAGATGTTAAGTCTCATAGTGCTTAGAGCTATTTGAACCATTTTTTTTAATTTCGTAGGCGGCCATCTGCACGCACGAGCACCGTTCGTCGAGCACGTACCATAGCGCCAACAGGCGGCCGAACTCAATTGGACGAGCACGCCCGGCAAGAGAGCACGGCTGGACGAACGCAGTTCGTCGAGCACGACGAATTGCAGCAATCGCTCCCGAGCCCAGTTCGTCGAGCACGGTCGAGGGGTTAATGAATCCCCAGCAGCAGGATAGTCTCCACACATTCCAGCAGTCTACCCATCTATACCGTCGCATTCATGTCCCCAGATGTTGCTGTGTGTAAAAGCCACTCTACATTAGTTTTTAAAATTTCTTTTTATTTGAGGACTTGCTGTTATTTTCTAGCAGTCTATTCTAAAAGTTGCTTCTCACCAATTTCCACATGAATACCCTGATAACCTAGAGACTAAAAGGCAAACAAAGTAATGAGAGCTATGATGGGGACAGCCACTTAATTAATTTTCCCTGCTGTTAATTTATGGTGTTTCTGTAGGCTTATACACAGGAAATCTCTCCTATGGGTCGTCTGGTGTTTCGGAGGATATTTTTAATTTCGTTTTTGCAATACGTAGCTGGAGTCGGCCGAAACAAATACTGCTCATCGAGTCTTTCATGCGAGCCCAGTACCGACAGAAAATGCCGGTTTGATTCCCGTTACGAGCAAAATGATTTTTAAAGTAGAATTTTACTTGGCCCTTCTATTGTGCGGTCCCAAATTAGTCCAGTGTGACGTTTTTTTTATCGATCTGTATTAACAGCGACAGTGAAGATAGAAGAATAACCAGTACTCCAGCAGCGCAGCACCACCCACGCCCACACTGACTGCTACCACCACGTTGCTCAGCTACTGCTGCAAGAGAACTGGTTTTCTTCGTGCTTTACTGTTCCTGTTAATACATGTCGATAAACCATATAAGACACTAGAGTAAATTGGAACCGCTCAATCGAAAGGACACTTAAAATTCCACTTTAAAAATCATTGTGCTCTTAACGAGGAACAAAGTGCCGTTTTCTGTCGGTACTGGGCGTCGCATGGAAGACTTGAGCAGTATTTGAGTCTCTGTTGATCCACTGTGGACATGTGACAGCGGATGGTCAAATATTTAACAAATAAATTCGCCAAACAGCTGTGTAGTTTAAAAAGTTTTTTATTTTTTATTTTCGCTACCAGTTTCTCCAATTCAATATTCCACCTTCAGGCGCCATATGCACCTCTCAACAATGATCGATATTGGCATGACGGGGCCATCTGTTGTGAATTCTTAAGTGCGCCCTTCGAAGACTTGACTGAAATGGAGCAGATCTGCATCCAGCGACATCAGCAGTTTGAGCAGAAGTTGGCACCACGGTGACACAATGAACTATTACAAATCGGTTACTTCAAGGCCAGCCCCGAACCAGACGCCCTATAGCAAGCACTGCTTTTCATGAACAGCATTCTAGGGGGTGTTTTCCAACAGGATAACGCTCGTCCACATACTGCTGTTGTAACCCAACATGCGCTATAGAGTGACGACATATTGTCTCGGCCTGGTCGATCACCGGTGTTTCTCCAATTGAACACATATTGGACATCATAGCCGACAGCTCCAGCGTCATCCACAAGCAGCATGAACCGTCCCTGTATTGACCAAGTAAAACAGGCATCTAACTCTATCCCATAAACTGACTTCCGGAACCCGTAAAACACAGCGAATGCACGTTCGCATGCTTGCATTCAACATTCTGGCGGTTACATTGATTATTAATGTACCAGCATTTCACATTTGCAATGGCTTACATTAACCTGTGATCTTGCAATGTTAATCATTTAAATATGTTATCTAGACATATGAATGAACGAAATTTCATTACTTTACATTAATTATTTTTTGGCGCTGAGATATTTTTCTGTCAGTATTTATGTTTGAAGTCGCGCTGTTCGTTTAAAATGTCGTACGGATAATTTTTCATATATATATATATAAGCGTCCAGCTCTTCCAGTAAGTTCATGACAAGTTCTTTTGGAATTTAAGATTTCGACTTTGTCGTCTTTACCGTTTTCCTTTTTTGAATATATGAAGAGGCTCTATTATTGCTATCACTATCTCTAGCATGTTCTCTAAATTTGATATCTTTTTCGTCCAATGTAAAATTCATTACACTTGTCATATGTAGTATTGTAAATGCCTGGATTAGCTTATTCTGGTATTTTGGCTCTTCCAGTGTTTAGGTTGTTGGTAGTTCGGAATGCTAGTTTTGTGTTTATCTTGTTTGAGTTTTCCCATGTAGGCCGCTGGTACGAATGTGGTTTTTCGTCTCGTTGTGGTTTCTGTTGTTAGTGTTATATTAATGTGTAATGGTTGGTTTGTGGGTTCTGTTTTTTCTTCATATAATTTATGTATTTTGTCTGGGTTAAAATTGTTTTTGTAGGACATGCATTGGAACATAGATGAGGTAAATTTCACTTTTGGTTGCAAATTATTGCCACTAGCAACTGGAGGTGACGCTTTGACAAAACGTCAGAAAAATCATCAAACAAACGTTGACCAAACAACTCGAAACAGAAGGCAGAAGCTAAGAGGCACTCTGTCAACAAGTGGCCACGAAAGCCGTAACAGTCTTGAATAATGTTTTCTCTGTTTTCTTGTTGCGCTACATTTGTTTGTATCTCTTGGAGACGTTACGAAGTCGCGGAACTACCTGAGATTATGTCGATTTCTGTGAGAGACGAACATTAAAAGCGATGTGATTCTGTTACATGCTAGATAGCTCAGCTTATTTCTCTGTAGCCCTTCACCATCGATCGCCCATTTCCATGCACCTCTAAGGCCTAAGCGTATAGCCGCTGTCCTACTTGAAGTTTTTGCTGCATTTTCTGACCTCAATGGGTTCTTTGATCACAGAATCCCAGTAAGCAGATGCATGGGACAAAATTTTCGTTACTTAAAACATAACCATATATTTGTTTGGGAGGCTGTGTTCGCCTTCAGTAGATCTATTAAAATCGTAGTGGCGTCGGTGCTCTGCGCATAGCTCTGAAATCGAACATGTAGACTGACCATTGCAGCTGCTATCGCATACGCGAGAAATTTTATAAATTCCAGGAACAGTTAGACCAAGGCTGCCTTTTCGGACTGTTAACTCGTGACGATGAACAGAGGAAGTTGTTGAAAGATTCAGTACACAAACAAATCTGACACAGCAAGAACAGTTTATGCAATTATTAATATTTGTCGGAGGGAGTGTGACATTTCTAGTGCCAGCATCCAGGTGTAATACAGGGTATGCCCCAGTATTTCCGACAACTTTCAGAGGCTAACGTTTCGATGCCAGGAACACTCCTGTGGCTCTTTAAATAGTAATTGGTTCGGTTTGTTACCATAGTTATCTCGAATAAATTCTTTTTCTAAAAGCGGCTTTCGGTACATGCCCATAGAGCCTTATCAGTTATGATGGTACGAACATAAGGACAACACAACACCCACTCCCTGAGCGGAGAAAATCTCCGACCCATCCGGGAATCGAACCTTAGCTGCTTCGGTTAGCAATCCGCCGCAATGGGTGCGCAGTTACCGAGCTGGACTCGACTGCATTCGACTAAGAATGCAAAACAAGAGCAAATGCGAGTAATGCGAAATGTTAATAAAGTTTTACTTTTGTCCCATGATACTCGCTGTTGATAACATAGCTAAATTTCCTTTTCTCTCTTCTTCATCAGGTATGAACTCTGCATCTACAGTGCGCAAGCCATCTTACGGTGTGTAGGGGATGGTATCTCATCTATTCACCCTCTCTGTTCTATTTGTCAATGGCGCTCAGGACAGCGATTGTCAAAATACCTCTGAAATACCTCTAATTTCTCGGATTTTATCTTTGTGGCCATTTGACGAGTCATATCTGGGAGGAAGTTGTATGTTTCCCGACGCTTCGAGGAAGGTACTGTCCAGAAATTTCAAAAGTAAACCACTCAGTGAAGCAAAGTGCCTCTCTAGTACGGTCTGCCACTGGAGTTTGTTAAACATCTCCGTGACGCAATTGCGTCGACCTAATGATCCCTTGACGATACGCACCTCTCTTCGTTGGATCTTGTCTATCTTTTCTATTAATCCAACCTGGTAAGGGCCCCATCCTATGAAAATGATAGGACACTGAGATTTCTACGGGTAATGATAACGTAAACGCAAACTTGAAGACAGTCTACAGTCTTACTAGCGAGCATAACAGATCACAACGGATTCGGTACGTGCCCATAAGCCTACTCACTTATGACGATACGAACATAAGGACAACACATACCCAATGCCCGAGCGGAGAAAATTTCCGGCCCGGCCGAGAATTGAATCTGGTCCGTTTCGAATAGCATGTCAGTGATGCTGTTATTGCTTTTAATGATGGCAACATGGGTAGTGTGAAAGTGCTATAGCATATGGGAATTAATCCTGGAGCAAACTGCATCAGGGAACTTGAACTTATGGACAAGGTTCACATTGATAAAGCTGAGTATGCAGCACTGTTGGCCACTAAGGAGCCCAGAAAGTAGAAAAGAAGAAAAAACTTGGAAAAAGATCTAGAGGATGATATACAGTATGGTGCAGGGTGCTTCTGAATGACTAAAAATAAAAAAAAAAGCATATATTGAGTTACAGTCTTTTGAAACTTTAGAAGCCGTTCCTGAAAATTTATAGTTTCTTTTGCATTTTTCCCAAAATTTCAGAAACCACTTTGAGTAGAGTATTCAAATTTTCAGCGAGTAGTAACACACATATCCTGAAGAACATAATGTTATATATAATTAAAATTATTAACGATAACGTACAAAAAATTAAACAAAATTTTAAGCGTGTAATTAAAAAATTATATTTCCGAAAGCAGTGGTTGAAATGCAATTATTGTAGTGCAGTAGACTCAGAATATACAGTTTAATGCCCTGTAAAAGTTTCATGTCAATGGCTACAGTGGTTCCTGAAATACAGGGAAGCCAAGACACTAAATTTAACATGTCGAGATAGGGCGTTCCAACTCCCCTTAAGCAAACGTCCTAAAACGGGTAAAGGTACTGTACACCTCGGCCGAGTCACAAAAAAGTTTTCATAGGAGTAAGAACAAGCAATAGTGCAGTACTGCATTTCCTTCAATAAACGTTTATTCGGCCTCACTCTCAGATCGTTGCGAGATGGACTTTTTGCATTCGCCGAAAGATAAAGAGTTCCTAATAAATTTTTCCCTGTATTTATCTTTAGTCCTTTTTATTTTCTTCGGTTGGAGTAAAAGTACGCATTGCGTGCTCTTGCCCCAGGGCCACATACTTTTACGCTACAGGATGGGGTGAACGTACGCAACATTACTTTTAAGAAAAACTTTTATTACTCTTCTAATAATAATTGTTGAACAATGAAACTATTACACAATGTTACCAAGACGTCAAAATATGTGTTGCCTGCGTAACTGATGTAATATTGATGCAAGAATTTTTTAAATATTTAGTAAAACAAAAAATACATACTTCTGAGCCCACCTACCTTACTGTTATTTTCTGACATAGTCATGGCGCAGACAAGGGATCGACGAAAACGTTAAACGTTAAAGATTTTGTACATAAAATTCTTAATCATTCCAGATTGCAATATTTCAGCAATTATTGATTACTAGTTCCTGTGAGCAAACATTCATCGTCAGATTTGAAACGGTACAGAAAACTGCGCATAAGGGGGAAAGAAGCGTAAAGCATACCGGCACGTTTTACAAGGCGTAAATGAAGGCAAATGCACTGACGTGACGAAAGTAATGGGAAGCCTCTCAAGACTGTGTCGGGCCTTCTTTTGTCCGGCGTAGGTCAGAAACTCCAACTAGACGTGGCATGGATTCAACAAGTTATTGGAAGTCCCCTGCAGATATACTGAGCCATGCTGTCTCTGTATCTGTCTATAATTGCGAAAGTGTTTTCCGGTGCAGGATATTGTGGACGAACTGATCGTTCGATTATGTTGCATAAACGATCGATGGGATTCAGGCTATTTGGGTAGCCAAATCATTCGCTTGAATTGTCCAGAATGTTCTTCAAACCAGTCGCGCACAATTTGACCCGCTGACATGGCGCATCGTCATCCATAAAAATTCCATCGTTGTCTGTGAAGATGAAGTCGTAAATGGCTGCAAATGGTCTTCAGGTAGCCTAAAATCACCATTTCCAGCCCATGATTTGTTCAGTTAGGCCAGAGGACCCAGTCCATTCCATGTATACATGCCCACGCCATTATGGAGTCTGGCCGCGGGGGGTAGCCGCGCAGTCTTGGGCCAAATTGTTCAAATGGCTCTGAGCACTATGGGACTTAACTTCTGAGGTCATCAGTCGCCTAGAACTTAGAACTAATTAAACCTGACTAACCTAAGGACATCACACACGTCCATGTCCGAGGCAGGATTCGAACCTGCGACCGTAGCGGTCGCTCGGTTCCAGACTGTAGCGCCTAGAACCGCACGGCCACTCAGGCCGGCTGTCACGGTTCGCGCGGCTCCCCCCGTCGGAGGTTCGAGTCCTCTCTCGGGCATGGGTGTGTGTGTTGTCCTTAGCGTAAGTTAGTTTACGTTAGACTAAACAGTGTGTAAGCTTAGGGACCGATGACCTCAGCAGTTTGGTCCCATAAGATCTTACCACAAATTTCCAAATTTTTTTTTCCATTATGGAGTCACCACCAGCTTGCGCAGAGTCTTGTTGACATCTTGGGTCCATGACTTCGTCGGTCTGCGCCACACTCGAACCCTACCATCAGTTCTTATCAACTGAAATGGAGACTAATCTGACCAAGCCACGGTTTTCCAGTCGTCTAGGCTCCAAACGATACGGTCACGAGCCAAGGAGAGGCGCTGCAGCGATGTCGTGCTGTTAGCAAAGGCACTCGCGTCAGTTGTGAGCTGCCATAGCCTATTAACTACACATTTCGCCGCACTGTCCTAACGGATACGTTCGTAGTACCTTTCATTTTGATTTCTGCGGTTATTTCATGCTTTGTTCCTTGTCTGTTAGCACTGTCAACTCTACGCAAATGACGCTTCTCTCGGTCGTTAAGTGAAGACTATCAGCCACTGCGTTGTCCTTGGTGAGACGTAATGCCTGAAATTTGGTACTCTCGGTACACACTTGACACTGTGGCTCTGGGAATATTGAATTCCTAACGATTTCCGAAATTGAATGTGCCGTTCCGCGTTCAAATTTCCGTTAAGTTCCGTCGTGCGGCGATAATCACGTCGGAAACCTTTTCACATTTATCGTAGGAGTACAAATGACAGCTCCGCCGATGTATTACCCTCTATTAACCTCTATGTGCGTTACTACCGCCACCTGCATATCGCTGTCTCCTGTATTGTTGCCGGCCGCGGTGGTCTAGCGGTTCTAGGCGTGCAGTCCGGAACCGCGCGACTGCTACGGTCGCAGGTTCGAATCCTGCCTCGGGCATGGATGTGTGTGATGTCCTTAGGTTAGTTAGGTTTAAGTAGTTCTAGGATCTAGGGGACTGATGACCACAGATGTTAAGTCCCATAGTGCTCAGAGCCATTTGAACCATTTTTTGAACCTGTATTGTTACCTCAGTGTACATGCCACTTAATACGATTCGATGAAGACACATTGTCATTGAAATAACACATGCTTATGCACGTAACGTTAAACAGTGATACTAGATCACTGCTAGTGTACGGCAAACAGTACCAGCAACAAAAACCGTACACGTATGGGCATTGCGCCTTTATAATCTGAAGGCAAGAAGGGGAGGAAGATTAGGGTTTGACGTTCCGTCGTCTACGAGGTCATTAGGCAGAGAGGAAAAATAATTGGAGGACAGGGAACGGAAATCGATAGTGTTCTTTTCAAACACTCTCGACCCCAGTATTCACCACTATTATCTTGTACACTAAATAGGCAGGAGGGCATATATTTAACTGTGTTGTTAACAATAAGCACTACGAGCAACGAAAACGTTTAGTTTACACTCACGACACCAATTCCCTATTACACGCATTTCAACTGGTGTACAGATGGTTTTATCGTAATAAAGTTACAAAAGTAAATTGGGTAAAAACAGAACGAATTACATCGAACTCATCCACTGGAGACGAAGGGGGCCTCTTATCAAAACACTCAACACAGAATAATGATCAGCATCTGAAAGTTTGGCAGTAGAGTTAGGAGTCATCCTATATACTCGATGCATTTGTGTCACTCAGAATTTAACATTCGAATATTCGAGAAGTACAATTCATTTGATCAAGCCACCTTGGTGAAACTATGTTACAATGCGACACCAGTCAGTTCCTCCAGTGGTACGTATTTGAAGACACAGTGCGTCAACATCAGGGGCTGTTTTCTATCACATTCCTCATTGAACGAATCGCTAGGCGAGCTCAAGCCTTCATAAAGGAGAAGAGTGGACACGCTCCATATTAAATGATGTTCACTATAGGTGTCGCCGTAGTTATGACCTGATAGTGTAGACCACCGAACACAAAAAGTTAATTTCGCATCAATTTCTGAACCTTGCCATCCACAACAGAGAACTTCCGTTGCAGCTAATTAACAGAGATATTTGACATTACGATACGTCGAGAGGCGATAGCACACGGTTTCTATCGGCAAGAACGAATGCATGAGACGTGGTGGACTTATCGAATAGGCAAACATGTTCGGTCGTGGTGGCCGAGCGGTTCTACGCGCTTCAGTCCGGAACCGCGCGACTGCTGCGGTTCCAGGTTCGAATTCTACCTCGGGCATGGATATGTATGATGTCCTTAGGTTAGTTAGGTTTATGTAGTTCTAAGTTCTAAGTGACTGATAACCTCAGAAGTTAAGTCCCATAGTGCTCAGAGCCATTTGAACCATTGGTTACGTCCCATAGTGCTCAGAGCCATTTGAACCATTTTGAGCAATCATGTTGATGACGTGGCATTGAGATGAGCGAGTCTGTATCTGGAGGATGGTGACGAATGCCATTTTTCTGGATGTGTTGTGACGACAGTGAAATTCAGTGGAGACGGTGGGATGCTTCGTTTTTCCTGGCTCCAGCAGTCTTGCAGTCTTATCCAGCGCTTGTCACGTCAATAGTTTTCTCTTTCTGCAGTGCTGATTGAGTGCATTTTTATATTTTAGATATATGGTGTTTCACGTACGAGACAAGCACTGTGACTAGCGTTGCTCGATAACCAATACCTCGTTGACGGGATCTGATCACTGAATATGCTCCGGCCCATTCTTCGGACTGCAGCGAGTGGCGCACCGGTTTCAACCGAACTAGACGAGTTAGGAGTGTCCTTGGACAGAACAGTTAGAAAATCGTTTCATCAGTCAACACTTTAGACTGGTGTATCGGATACTTTTAATCTGCAACTGACTCTTGCAATCTATGCATAATAGAGGGGTCTATCATGGAACGCTCTTTTTTTCCTGATGAAGCATGGCTAAATAGTTCTGTGACTAACTGTATACTAGGTGTATATATGTATCTACATCTACATCTACATCTTCATGGATACTCTGCAAATCACATTTAAGTGCCTGGCAGAGGGTTCATCGAACCACCTTCACAATTCTCTAATATTCCAGTCTCCTATAGCTCGCGGAAAGAATGAGCACCTATATCTTTCCGTACGAGCTCTTATTTCCCTTATTTTATCGTGATGACCGTTCCTCCCTATGTAGGTCGGTGTCAACAAAATATTTTCGCATTCGGAGGAGAAAGTTGGTGATTGGAATTTCGTGAGAAGATTCCGTCGCAACGAAAAACGCCTCTTTTTCATGATGTCCAGCAAAAGTCCTGTATCATTTCTGTGACACTCTTTCCCATATTTCACGATAATACAAAACGTGCTGCCTTCATATGAACTTTTTCGATGTACTGCGTCAGTCCTATCTGGTAAGGACCCCACACCGCGCAGCAGTAGTCTAAAAGAGGACGGACAAGCGTAGTGTAGTCTCCTTAGTAGGTCTGTTACATTTTCTAAGTGTCCTGCCAATAAAACGCAGTCTTTGGTTAGCCTTCCCCACAACATTTTCTATGTGTTCCTTCTAATTTAAGTTGTTCGTAATTGTAATACCTAGGTATTTAGTTGAATTTACGGCTTTTAGATTAGACTCATTTATCGTGTAACCGAAGTTTAACGAGATCCTTTTAACACTCATGTGGATGACCTCACAATTTTCGTTATTTTGGGTTAACTGCCACTTTTCAAACCATTCAGATGTCTTTTCTAAATCGTTTTGCAATTTGTTTTGATCTTCTGATGACTTTATTAGTCGATAAACGACAGCGTCATCTGCAAACAACCGAAGACGGCTGCTCAGATTGTCTCCAGAATCGTTTATATAGATAAGGAACAGCAAAGGACCTATAACACTACCTTGGGGAACGACAGAAATCACTTCTGTTTCACTCGACGACTTTCCGTCAATTACTACGAACTGTGACCTCTCTGACAGGAAATCACAAATCCAGTCACATAACTGAGACGATAATCCTGCGCTATTCAGATTTCTCTCAACCAATACTAGACGTGTATGGCTTTCCACGTCGCAATGTCCGGAGTTGGTCCTGTATTTCGCTACATGATGCAGTTCCGTAGTTGTCGCTCTTTTAGTCGAACTTGCCTTCCCAAAAGACCATCAATGAAGCCAGGGTAGACTCACATCTCATCAGTAACAACACATTGTACATTTCAACTCTCTAGCTGTTTCCTTTGATTCAGCGTTGGTGGCGGGGTGTACAACGATGAGTCGTGTGAGGAAATCTACTTCGAAGCGCAGCTTGAGTGATTTCGAATGGGATAGAACGATCATGCTCCAGGACATGGATTTATCTTACAGCTGTCAGTAGTGGCAGTTGTGAGCACCCTGCATACCACCCAAATCACCTACAAATTTATTCATGTATTCTTCCTGCTCTGGCAACGACCTTGCCGCAGTGGATACACCGGTTCCCGTCAGATCACCGAAGTTAAGCGCTATCGGGCGTGGTCGGCACTTGGATGGGTGACAATCTAGGCCGCCACGCCCTGTTCCATTTTTCGGGATGCACTCAGTCTCGTGATGCCAATTGAGGAGCTCCTTGATCGAATAGTAGCGGCTTCGGTCAAGAATACCATCTTACGACCGGGAGAGCGGTGTGCTGACCCCATGCCCCTCCTATTCGCATCCTCCACCGAGGATGACACGGCGGTCGGATGGTCCCGGTAGGCCACTCGTGGCCTGAAGACGGAGTGCTTTTTTTTTTATTCTTCCTGCTATATCGTAAGCGCACAATAACAAAATTTCGTTATTTTCTGTCCGTGCTGGTACTGCACTTTAATAGCCTGCACTGTATACAGGTAATTGCATACTTCCAAACAGAAACATATGTCTCCCTATGCTATCTATAGGGGAATTTGTGAAGTGACACTGTGTACATTAGGGGGAAAGGTACATACTTTGAAGTGTGACAGTATTGGTGACTTTAAACAAACATATGCCGTTTTCTTAACCGTATTCGACATACAGCTGTTTGAAAATTACGGGCGTCAGTCGCATGTCCTCCTTCACCAGCACTCATATGCGAATATAACCAAAGCATTGACCTAGCAGTGTTGTCCTTACTGATTATAGATCATTTTTCTGAAATCACACTGTTTTTCCCACATACACATTGACTTAGTGTGTGAAAAATGAGTGTGAAACCTTATGAGACTTAACTGCTAAGGTCATCAGTCCCGAAGCTTACACACTACTTAACCTAAATTATCCTAAGGACAAACACACACACCCATGCCCGAGGGAGGACTCGAACCTCCGCCGGGGCCAGCCGCACGGTCCATGACTGTAGCGCCTAGACCGCTTGGCTAACATTGACTTAGTGCGTCAGCTGCTTTCAACAGTAGGGCTGGCTCTAAGCACTATGGGACTTAACATCTCAGGTCATCAGTCCCCTAGACTTATAACTCCTTAAACCTAACTAACCTAAGGACATCACACACATCCATCCCGAGGCAGGATTCGAACCTGCGACCGTAGCAGCAGCGTGGTTCCGGACTGAAGCGCCTAGAACCGCTCGGCCACAGCGGCCGGCTTCAGCTGTAGGGTTCATGTATGTTTTCACCACAACTGACTTATACACCAGTTGGGTTGATGCTACTCCAATTACGGACATTCCGGTGGAAACAACAGACAAGAATTCCTTACTACATGGAACTTCTCGTTCGCAATTTATACGTGTGTGCTGAAGTAAAGGACCCTACGAATGAGCTGAAATGAGCAACACAACAGCTGTCTAGAAGAGCCGCAAAATGCATTGAATTTAATGGTGGCCTTTTTGAACATCCTTTGCGAGGAAATGTACACAATTAAACGAAACATTAAATTACAGTGTTTCATTTACTATTACCTGCGCTGATCATGTTCCCCATTGTTTTCATTAGTTTCCTCGGAAACCGATAATAATATCAACCCTCAAAACATGTACCTTCCCTCCTGAGCCACCCTGCATATGAAAAACAACTGGGCCCTGACAGTTGTAAATAATAGTGCTGTTCCGTTAATTCCAGTCCGAAGGTTGTAAAACATATTGTTAAATCAAGGTGAACGATTTCAAGTGAATTACTGAATAGCGTATAATTATAGAATCCTGGTGGTACTGGGTTGCTTAAATCCAAGTGGACTATGGTTGAATATTTTTAATTAAGCACCCCTAGCCATTAACATCAGAACACCACGAACAACAGCAAATGAAGAAATTTTTCTTATTACGCGTGTACAGTACAGTAGGAAGAACACATGAGTAACTTTTTAGATGATTTGGGGGTATGTAGGGTGTTAATACACTGAGCTGCCGCCCCTGATACCCACAAAACCTCTAACTTAGCTGAGCATTGACTCGAACTGAGCTCTGATAACAGATATGAGTACGTAATTCTACGCTGCTTCTACATCCACATCTACATCTGCATCTACATAAATACTCCACAAGCCACCGTACGGCACGGGGCAATGGATATCCTGGTAATGAAGAAATTTTTCTTATTACCCGTGTACATTAAAGTAAGAAGAACACTGGTCATTTCCCTTCCTGGTCCACTCACAAATAGAGGGAGGGAGAAACGACTATCTATATGTCTCCGTACGAACCTTAATTTCTATTACCTTATGTTGGTAGTCTTTACGCGAAATGTACGTCGGCAGCAGTAGAATCGTTCTGAAGGCAGCTTCATATGCCGGTCCTCTAAATTTTTTCAATAGCGTTCCTCGAAAAGAACGTTGTCTTTCCACAGGGATTCCCATTTGAGTTCCCGAAGCATCTCCGTAATACTTGCGTGTTGGTCGAACATATCGGTAACAATTCTAGCAGCCCGCCCCTGAATTGCTTCGATGTTTTACTTTAATTCGACCTGGTGGGGATCCAAAACACTCCATCACTACTTAAGAATTGGTCACACTAGCTAGTTTCAGTCTACATCTACATCTACATTTATACTCCGCAAGCCACCCAACGGTGTGTGGCGGAGGGCACTTTACGTGCCACTGTCATTACCTCCCTTTCCTGTTCCAGTCGCGTATGGTTCGCGGGAAGAACGACTGCCGGAAAGCCTCCGTGCGCGCTCGAATCTCTCTAATTTTACATTCGTGATCTCCTCGGGAGGTATAAGTAGGGGGAAGCAATATATTCGATACCTCATCCAGAAACGCACCCTCTCGAAACCTGGACAGCAAGCTACACCGCGATGCAGAGCGCCTCTCTTGCAGAGTCTGCCACTTGAGTTTGCTAAACGTCTCCGTAACGCTATCATGCTTACCAAATAACCCTGCGACGAAACGCGCCGCTCTTCTTTGGATCTTCTCAATCTCCTCCGTCAACCCGATCTGGTACGGATCCCACACTGATGAGCAATACTCAAGTATAGGTTGAACGAGTGTTTTGTAAGCCACCTCCTTTGTTGATGGACTACATTTTCTAAGGACTCTCCCAATGAATCTCAACCTGGTATCCGCCTTACCAACAATTAATTTTATATGATCATTCCATCGCTCCGCACGCATACTCCCAGATATTTTACAGAAGTAACTGCTACCAGTGTTTTTTCCGCTATCATATAATCATATAATAAAGGATCCTTCTTTCTATGTATTCGCAATAGATTACATTTGTCTACGTTAAGGGTCAGTTGCCACTCCTTGCACCAAGTGCCTATCCGCTGCAGATCTTCCTGCATTTCGCTACAATTTTCTAATGCTGCAACTTCTCTGTATACTATAGCATCATCCGCGAAAAACCGCATGGAACTTCCGACACTATCTACTAGGTCATTTATATATATTGTGAAAAGCAAATACCGTTCATCACATGTTTCATGCGACACCCATCGTCAATGGAATACATCGGTTTGTTTCACGTTTTAAACACAGTAGTTTTCAAATCGGAATTTTACGTACCCATTCGATAGAGCGCTACCAGATTAGTCTAGTGCGATATTCGTTTTACCGGTACATATTAAGAGGGACAGTAAAACTCGACGAATAACCGGCACTACAGCAGCGAGTGAGCAGCACTCTTCTTCATGGCGCCAACAGTCGGCGCGGGCCATGGCGGTGCTGTCGCTGCTGGAGTCCTCGTTATTCTTCGTCTTTTACTGTCCTGTTAATACACATCGATAAAACGAATGTCGCACTAGATTAATTTGGGATCGCTCTGTGGAATGGGCACGTCAAATTGCACTTTAAAATTATTTATTTATTTATTTTTGCAATGGGAAACAAACTGCCTCTTTCCATCGACGCTGGGTTCAAATGGCTCTGAGCACTATGGGACTTAACATCTATGGTCATCAGTCCCCTAGAACTTAGAACTACTTAAACCTAACTAACCTAAGGACAGCACACAACACCCAGTCATCACGAGGCAGAGAAAATCCCTGACCCCGACGGGCATCGACACTGGGCTTCACATGAAAGGTGTGATGAGCGTCATGTATTTGGGCTGACTCTAGATACACGTTGCAAAAAGAAAATTGCAAATTTCTGCCGGAACACCGGAGAAAATTCGGCTGACGTCCCTTAGGAGAGACCTCTTGCACAGAAAATAATAGCAGTCCTGTGTCACTTCCCTGGAGCATTCCTGACGGTACCTTTGTCTTGCCGACTGTCAAAGTGTTTATAATTATTCGAATCTGAACTATAAGTAGTCTAACAGCAGTCCAGTCTGGACTACTTGATTAGCTAGTCATCACTTCGACTTTTATTACAGCCACTCATGTTCGTCATACTACGTTTGTAAGCATAGAATTGTATCGTGGACTATCAACAGTCGCCTCTCTGCCGAGCGCAGAGCAACAGTGGGGAGTCGTGGCGTAGCTTTCGTGGAGTGTGGGCGGAGTGTTGTGTTGATGCCGTGGCTGCAGCACGTATCTTGCAAGTTATGGTGAAGTAATTGAAAATGTTTGGCATACAAGTTTTGCGTTTAACTTCTGTGTTCACGACGCAGTATCAATGTTTACCCAAAAGGTGTTTCTCGGTTTCGTGTGTCGTGTCGGGAGAACAACAATCAACCGCGTCGCGACGGTTATGGAAAGATAATGAGGACTGGAATGATCCTAACTGCAAGTTCTAAGTAAAAGAAACACATATCGTTTTTCTGGCTGAATATCACGAGCGCAGGTACTTTCTCTTTCGTACATCGTGCCCGAAATTTTATGGAGCATCCGCGTCGCGATTCGGTCACGCGCGCGCTCGTGTTATAAGCTGTTGAACTGTTTAGTACTGTTAGAGGAACTGTGCCAATCGTAGACTGATAAAACATCCGTTGAACAGTGATTATTTTGCGTTTTTGCATTGGACGCCATCATTTAGACAGCAACCTTATACGTCACAACGGACACGTACTTGGAGTACAAATACTGATAGCGTCCATTGTGGAATAATGTTAATTGTGAACTGTGTAGCCCCACCTTGTACGAGTGTTTAACAGAATACAGTGCTTTCTACCAAATCAACTTGGTACTGTTGGTGTGAGTGGCTTCTCTCCCTGCAATACAATAGTTATTGCAGGACACACCATATCAGGTAGTGCAGAGAGGACCAGATCAACCGCCGCGGTAAGGACCAGGTACACGACTTTAGGCACACGGTCGTTAAATATCCAGCCCCGTTCCTGTGTATAGGGATGTTGTATAGTCTCGAGTGCTAAAGGCTAGCTTTTAATAGTACTGCATACCGACCGCCCCCCCTTTCCCTCCCGGGCGTGTTACAAGTTGAGTATTTATCTTGTACTTTATTTTAATAAATAATTATTAATGATTCCTTATCGCAGGGGCGGGCAGGAATCCCGCACGTGTGCGGTGCACTTGCACGCGTGCAGTTAACAGGTGTTCCGCGTGCACACAGGGGCAAGCTGGCCACCCGCTTATCTCCCATCCCCACCATACCTTCTGTCCGCTCCTTCCTCCGTAATGCGTTTTGTTTCCTAGCTTGCTTTATTGAGTGAATGAATCAGGTTAGTAGGAGTGCTTGAAAGAAATCATGGTTTGAAAGAGTACCTATTACCTACCATAAGTTTTATTTAATTATCACAGGTGGAGTTTACAATACGTTTAATATCTGGAACAAAATTTCTACATACAGACAAACACAAACAGTTACTTAAATTTTCATCACTGATGTTTGCTCTTAACCGAGACTTATTAATTCAGCAAATGGTTTTCCAGATCTCGCTATATTAAGCGCAGTATTATAACTTGCACATACCGCTGGGCTATTATTGTTGTCGTCCTGAAAACTTGAAAACAGTGCTCCATAAAATGTTAAATCAGTTAGATGAGAGACATGACGAGAGACAGTCGCAGATCTCTCGTAACAACAGCAACTACGACAAATTCAAATGGCTCTGATCCCTATGGGACTTAACTGCTGTGGTCATCAGTCCCCTAGAACTTAGAACTACATAAACCTAACTAACCTAAGGACATCACACACATCCATGCCCGAGGCAGGATTCGAACCTGCGACCATAGCGGTCGCGCGGTTCCAGACTGTAGTGCCTAGAACCGCTCGGCCACTCCGGCCCGCCAACTACGACAGATACATCTGGTATCGTCAGATCGCTCTTCTTAAGCTCAGTCAATTCCCCATCCGCTCAGAATCCGACAATAAATTGTACTCGTCCTTGTGAAATTTATTATAATGGCCTTCAATACTAAACTTCCGTTGACCAGCGAGAATACTGCCACATATGAAACATTTCGAATTTTCACGTTTTTGCACAAAGAAAAAACTATTCTCCCATTACTTTTTAAAAGATAGCAAATCTCCACTTCTCCGTTTCTTGAAGTACAACGTTCACTACATAGTGCTCGCTTCGCATCAACGTCCGCAGCTTAGCCTGGCACTACACTGCCGCAACCTGCCGGCTGTCTCCACAGCCCCGGTCGACGCCTGCACGCGAGGAGCACACGTGCAGCGCTGTGCGCTCATGAGCCGCGTGCAACGTTTGCCCGCCCCTGCCTTATCGTGTCGTTCGTCTTATTTGTTATAGTAGTGTTCAACCTGTGACGAACTTAGCTGCAAGAGTGCAAACACGCTACCTAAATGCAGCAACTACTTCCCGTGGTAGGTGGTTCGTTTCCCGCTATCCTTTATGTTGAGCGTTGTGACGCCTCCTATTGCACCCTACTAGCATTTCCACGATCAGCGAAGGTGTAATGTCCTTTTTCTGTGCCCAGCCACTATTCTTCACCTCGTTGAGACACTGGAGAAAGGGATAATGTAGACAATTTTAAACCTATTTCTATGCCATCAGTGTTTGCTACAGTTATTGAAAAGGCTGTGTATGTGAGGATAATTGATCATTTTATATCACACGTTTTGCTGTCAAATGTACAGTTCGGCTTTAGAAGTCGTTTAACAACTGAAAATGCTATATTATCTTTTCTCTGTGAGGTACAAGATAGGTTGAAAGAAAGGTTTCGAACGCTTGGCATATTTTTTGATTTAAATAAGGAATTTGATTGTGTTGATCACAAAATATTGCCCCAGAAGTTGGACCATTACGGAATACGGGGAGTAGCTCACAACTGGTTCACCTCTTACTTTAGCAACAGGCAGCAAAAGGTCGGTATTCACAGTGTTGATAACGGCTGTGATGTGCGGTCTGAGTGGGGTACTGTCAAGTGTGGGGTGCCCCGCGGATCAGTGTTGGGGCCACTCCTGTTCCTTATTTACATAAATGATATGCCCTCTACTATTACTGGTAACTCTAAAATATTTCTGTTTGCTGATGACACTAGCTTGGTAGTAAAGGATGTTCTGTGCAACGTTGGCTCGGTTTCAAATAGTGCAGTAGATGACATAAGTTCATGGCTTGTAGTAAATAGACTAACGCTAAATCACAATAAGACCCAGTTTTTACAGTTTCTAACACACAATTCAACAAAACCCGACGTTTTAATTTCACAGAAGTGGCATATGATTAGTGAAACTGAACAGTTCAGATTTCTAGGTGTTCAGATAGATAGTAAGCTGTCGTGGAAAGCCCACGTTCAGGATCTTGTTCAAAGACTTAATATTGCCATTTTTACTATTCGAACGGTATCTGAAGTGAGTGATCGTTCGACACGAAAATTAGTCTACTTTGCTTATTTTCATTCGCTTATGTCGTATGGTATTATATTTTGAGGTAACTCTTCCCATTCTAAAAGGATATTTTTGGCTCAGGAACGGGCGGTTCGGGCAATAAGTGGTGTGAGTGAACGAACCTCTTGTCGACCGCTGTTCACGAGTCTGGGTATGGTGACATTGGCCTCTCAATATATATATATATATTCCTTATTGTCATTTCTTGCTAACAATATTAGCTTAGTCCCAAGAATAAGCAGCTTTCACTCAGTTAAACGATATGGTCGCGAACCTAGAAGGGGCACTGCAGGCGACGTCGTGCTGTTAGCAAAGGTACTCGCGTCGCTCGTCTGCTGCTATAGCCCAATAACGTCTTATTTCTCTGCACTGTTCAAAATGGTTCAAAAGGCTCTGAGCACTATGGGATTTAACATCTGAGGTCACCATCCCCCTAGACCTTAGAACTACTTAAACTTAACTAACCTAAGGACATCACACACATCCATGCCCGAGGCAGGATTCTAACCTGCCACCATAGCGGTCGCGCGGTTCCAGACGGAAGCGCCTAGAACCGCTCGGCCACTCCGGCCGGCTCTCCGCACTGTCCTAACTGATACGTTCGTCGTACCTCTCACACTGATTTCTACGTTTAATTCACACAGTGTTGCTTGTCTGTTAGCACTGACAACTCAACGCGAACGCCGCTTCTCTCGCTCATAAAAGAAGAACGCCAGTCACTGCGTTGCTCGTGGTGAGAGGTAATGCCTGAAATTTGGTATTCTCGGCACACTCTTGAAACTGTAGATCTGGAATATTCAATTCCTAAGGATTTCCCAAATGGAATGTCTCATGTGTCTAGTTCCAAGTACGATTCTGGGTTCAAATTTCTGTTAATTCCCGTTGTGCGTCCATAATCACGTCGTAAATCTTTTCATACGAGTCACGTGAGTACAAATGACAGCTCCGCCAATGCGCTGTACTTTTATACCTTGCGTCCGCGATACTACCGTCATCTGTGCGTGTGCCTATCGCTATCCCTTGACATTTGTCACCTCAGTGTATTGCAGGTTGCCGCCATCCTCAGTGACCCCATAGTTGTGGCGCCTAATTACCTAGGCCTGCCGTCCGCAGCTCGTGGTCGTGCGGTAGCGTTCTCCCTTCCCACGCCCGTGTTCCCGGGTTCGATTCCCGGCGGGGTCAGGGATTTTCTCTGCCTCGTGATGACTGGGTGTTGTGTGCTGTCCTTAGGTTAGTTAGGTTTAAGTAGTTCTAAGTTCTAGGGGACTGATGACCTTAGATGTTAAGTCCCATAGTGCTCAAAGCCATTTTTCGAATCTAGACCTGCCATCACTCAAATTGCTGACACGTGTGAAAGACTTCATAGATCCTAGACATTTGGGTCATACCAGATTGTTTTCCTGGACACATACAGTCTGTCGAAGATAAGTACGCCGATTGACACTGAGACCTCGAGGACCATTATTTGCAATGGAAATGGAAAGGAGCGTTTGGCGTCATTGGCCGGGAGGCCCCTTACGGGGCAGGTCCGGCCGCCTTGGTGCAGGTCTTATTACATTCGACGTCACATTGGGCGATCTGAGCGCCGGATGTGGATGCAGACAACACAACACCCAGTCCCTCAGCGGGGAAAATCACCAACCCAGCCGGGAATCTAACCCGGGCCCCTTAGGACGGCAGTCCGTCACGTTGACCATTCAGCTATCGGGGCGGACATTATTTGCAATGGAACTGGTTGTTGAACAAATTGCGAAGATTACTTCCCAGTCACGATTTCCTCTGTTGACACTGAATATTTGTTTTGGTTCAAATGGCTCTGAGCACTATGGGATTTAACATCTCAGGTCATCAGTCCCCTAGACCTTAGAACTACTTAAACTTAACTAACCTAAGGACATCACACACATCCATGCCCGAGGCAGGATTCGAATCCTGCGTCCGTAGCAGTCGCGCGGTTCCTGACTGAAGCGCCCAGAACCGCTCGGCTACCGCGGCCGGCAGAATATTTGTTTTGCATTTTTCTATTAAAAATGCAGTTACATTTTGGCACTGACTGTTGTTATTGGAATTTTAGGGCGCTGAAAAGCATGATTATTAGCAATCTGGCGGGCGGTTGGGGAGGGTGGGAGGGGGGGGGGGAGAGGAGGGGCGGTTAGGGGAGGGGGTCGACGATGCTGTGCGTACAATCGTTGATTGTCTAGGCGTGCTTGCTGCTGGCTTTTTTTTTAAATATAAAGCTAACGAAACTATCTACCGGTCAGTCTTCATTTAGTACATTTATTAAAATCTATTTATTTCCAATCGATCGTATTTCCCCACGCACAAAAAAGGTCCGGGTCTATCCCAGACCATAGGACAGAAACTCTCCAAGACGACCGCGGACGCCCACAAAACTAGGACAAATCCGGGGAAATCTGGACGTATGACAGCCTGACGAAGTGTTGTGATGTCTGTGTGAGTCGATAATTAATTGGTTAGTAACCGAAACTGTACTTATATTTACATGCATTATGCAATAAGTAAACAAATGTTTACGAAATATTCTGAATGTCAATTTTCTTCTATTCTCTGCGTTGTATTACAACAGCTTTAATTAATTTAATGTTCTTTGCCACAAATAAATACAGTATTCGAAGATGATCATCTCTGTAACGCGCATTCACGAATCAATGTTACTTCACTGTTAAAATTTAGAATAGCAGCTGATCAGTACGAAAAGCACACGCCGGTGATTTGATCGAGAAACAATAAATCATTTGCCGCACGGAGTTAGCCGAGCGGTCTAAGGCGCTGCAGTCATGGACTGTGCGGCTGGTCCCGGCGGAGGTTCGAGTCCTCCCTTGGGCATGGGTGTGTGAGTTTGTCCTTAGGATAATTTAGGTAAAGTAGTGTGTAAGCTTAGGGACTGATGACCTTAGCAGTTAAGTCTCATAAGATTTCACACACATTTGAACATATTTTGAATAAATAATTTACTCACTGTTGTGTACATAGTTCTGCGTAGTCAGTGCGTACACAGTTTTCCCACTAGAGCGCGCCCCGCTAAGCACAACAGCGCAGGCGCAGCGCTCGTCCATCTCCACACTACGAGATGGCGCTGCCTTAGAGACGGACCAAACTCTGCTTTCGCCGATCCGCGTATTAATATGTAATGCAGTCAATGAGATTGTTGCTAACGTAGAACCTTTACTCCTCGCAGATCACACTCGCGCAGTGATACCTGAATGCACGAGATATTATAACAAGTGTACAGACCTCCGATTACTCAGTCTGCATTTATCTGCACCAGTCTGTACCAGTCTATAGTCAAGTTTTCAGTCTGCCCCTAATAAGATTACCATATTCCTGTACATAGCCATGAAGATAAATGAATAGACACTTGGTCAAGTATCAGAGATATGTGAGAATAAGATTAACGTACCAAGACCAAAGGAACTTCAGATTGTCAATTGTAAACAGCATCCAGAATCAAGTTACGTAATGTCTATGCTTTTTATTATTTTAATAAATGTGTTGAAAATTAATCAAGTTCTGTTTAAAGTCGGTCACCGTCAATCTGCTACTCTAAGCGTGCAAGTGGCATTTCTATCGTCTGACCTAACGGCAGAAGATAAACACGCCACGATAAGACCACGAGACATATTGCTGACACTCGCCTACTTCGTTAGAGCGACAAGTCAAATAATCTGATGGTGTGTGTACCGAAGGTCTTACAGTACGCACACCACATTCACTCACATGCTGTAACCCCGCAAAGGTCGCGCGCGCTTCTTACCCCTCTTGTCCTTTTAGTAAACAGCCGAATTCACCAAGATCAATTACAATCAAGCACATATTAAAATATTACTGTCTGCGTTAAGTATTTTTGTTTGTTACTGAGTAGGAAAGCTATACTCTTAAGAAGCTCTTAGCGTTAGTGGGTTCAATGCTGTTGTTATGTAATACACCTGAGAACCGCGGGCCGCACGAATACTTAGTCGGGCCGCACGCAGTTTAACGCCTACTTTGCTTGTAGGTATGATGTCGGACGGGACGCCATTACACAGACTCCAAGCACACTCCGAAATGTTGTCAGTGATGTTCCAGTTCTGTGCAATCTGTCACTAATTCAGATCTTCATCTAAAAATGTACGTGACTGTAGCTCACTCAGATTGCGTCAAAAATGGTTCAAATGGCTCTGAGCACTATGGGACTTAACATCGGAGGTCATCAGTCCCCTAGACTTAGAACTACTTAAACCTAACTAACCTAAGGACATCACACACATCCATGCCCGAGGCAGGATTCGAACCTGCGACCGTAGCAGCAGCGTGGTTCCGGACTGAAGCGCCTAGAACCGCTCGGCCACAGCGGCCGGCTGAGATTGTGTCAAACCACACAAATCTTAATAAGTAACTTACACTGATCAGCCAGAACATTATGACCACCTACCTAATAGCCAGTATGTCCACCTTTAATAGCGGTGACGCGTCGTGGCATGGAAGCAATGATGCCTTGGTAGGTCTATGGAGGGAGCTGACGCCACGTCTGCACACACAAGTCACCTAATTCCCTTTCCGAGCAGGAGGACGAAGAGCTCTGACGCCAAGTTCAGTAGCATTCCAGATGTGTTCGATCGGGTTCAGATCTGGCGAGTTGGGGGGGCCAGCACATCAACTGGAATTCGCCACTGTGTTCTTCGAACCACTCCATCTCATTCCTTTCCTTGGGACGTGGCGCATAATCTTACTGAAAAAGTCGACTGCTACGGTCGCAGGTTCGAATCCTGCTTCGGGCATGGGTGTGTGTAATATCCTTAGGTTAGTCAGGTTTAAGTAGTTCTAAGTTCTAGGGGACTTATGACCTAAGATGTTGAGTCCTATAGTGCTCAGAGCCATTTTTTACTAAAAAAGTCACTGCCATCGGGACACATGATCGTCACGAAGGGCTGTACGTGGTCTGCAATCAGTGTATGTTACTCCTTAGCCGTCATGGTACCTTGCATGAGCTCCACTCGACCCATCGATATCCACGTGAATGTTCCCCAGAGCATAATGGAGCCGCCACCAATTTGTATCCGTTCCGCAGTACAGGTGTCAAGAAAACGTTGCCCTGGAAGACGACGGATTCGCGCATTCCCATCGCTAGGATGAAGAAGGTATCGGGATTCATCAGACCATGTAACGCTCTGCCACTGCGCCAATGTGCAGTTCTGATGGCCACGTGCCCATTCCAGTCATAGTTGCCGATTTCGTGGATGTTAACATTGGCACAAGCATGGGTCGTCGGCTCATCATTGGGAGTGTTCGGTGCACTGTGTGTTCAGACGCACTTGTATTCTTCCCGGCATTAAAGTCTGATATTCCGCCACAGTTCGCCGTCTGTCCTGCTTTACCAGTCTGCCCAGCCTACGACGTCCGACATCTGTAATGAGGGGTGGCCGCCCAACCCCACGACTTCTGGACGCGGTTTCGCCTTGGTATCGCCACGAGTTGAAGCCACCCCTCGAATAAGCGACAAATCGTGCAGTTTCCGAAATGCTCGTGCCGAGCCTCCGGGCCATCACAATTTGGCCTCCGTCAAATTAAGATAGATCGCCCGCCTTCCTCATTCTACACACGGACAACACGCTCACTGATACTACAGGGTGTTTCAAAAATGAGCGGTATATTTGAAACGGCAATAAAAACTAAACGACCAGCGATAGAAATACACCGTTTGTTGCAATATGCTTGGGACAACAGTACATTTTCAGGCAGACAAACTTTCGAAATTACAGTAGTTACAATTTTCAACAACAGATGGCGCTACGGTCTGGGAAACTCTATAGTACGATATTTTCCACATATCCACCATGCGTAGCAATTATATGGCGTAGTCTCTGAATGAAATTACCTGAAACCTTTGACAACGTGTCTGGCGGAATGGCTTCACATGCAGATGAGATGTACTGCTTCAGCTGTTCAATTGTTTCTGGATTCTGGCGGTACACCTGGTCTTTCAAGTGTCCCCACAGAAAGAAGTCACAGGGGTTCATGTCTGGCGAATAGGGAGGCCAATCCACGCCGCCTCCTGTATGTTTCGGATAGCCCAAAGCAATCACACGATCATCGAAATATTCCTTCAGGAAATTAAAGACGTCGGCCGTGCGATGTGGCCGGGCACCATCTTGCATAAACCACGAGGTGTTCGCAGTGTCGTCTAAGGCAGTTTGTACCGCCACAAATTCACGAAAAATGTCCAGATAGCGTGATGCAGTAATCGTTTCGGATCTGAAAAATGGGCCAATGATTCCTTTGGAAGAAATGGCGGCCCAGACCAGTACTTTTTGAGGATGCAAGGACGATGGGACTGCAACATGGGGCTTTTCGGTTCCCCATATGCGCCAGTTCTGTTTATTGACGAAGCCGTCCAGGTAAAAATAAGCTTCGTCAGTAAACCAAATGCTGCCCACATGCATATCGCCGTCATCAATCCTGTGCACTATATCGTTAGCGAATGTCTCTCGTGCAGCAATGGTAGCGGCACTGAGGGGTTGCCGCGTTTGAATTTTGTACGGATAGAGGTGTAAACTCTGGCGCATGAGACGATACGTGGACGTTGGCGTCATTTGGACCGCAGCTGCAACACGGCGAACGGAAACCCGAGGCCGCTGTTGGATCACCTGCTGCACTAGCTGCGCGTTGCCCTCTGTGGTTGCCGTACGCGGTCGTCCTACCTTTCCAGCACGTTCATCCGTCACGTTCCCAGTCCGTTGAAATTTTTCAAACAGATCCTTTATTGTATCGCTTTTCGGTCCTTTGGTTACATTAAACCTCCGTTGAAAACTTCGTCTTGTTGCAACAACACTGTGTTCTAGGCGTTGGAATTCCAACACCAGAAAAATCCTCTGTTCTAAGGAATAAACCATGTTGTCTACAGCACACTTGCACGCTGTGAACAGCACACGCTTACAGCAGAAAGACGACGTACAGAATGGCGCACCCACAGACTGCGTTGTCTTCTATATCTTTCACATCACTTGCAGCGCCATCTGTTGTTGAAAATTGTAACTACTGTAATTTCGAAAGTTTGTCCGCCTGAAAATGTACTGTTGTCCCAAGCATATTGCAACAAACGGTGTATTTCTATCACTGCTCGTTTAGTTTTTATTACCGTTTCAAATATACCGGTCATTTTTGAAACACCCTGTACATGCACCGTGCGTGAGTCTGACTAGCAATCATTCCGTGCCAGGTCACAATGCTATCGCCTGGACTGGTTTATATCGGCAGTAGGTCAGAGTCCATATTGTTCTGGTTGATCAGTGTACATGGGACAATAAGTTAGTCACTCCCACCAGAAATTACGCTAATACTACGTAACACGGTAATTTCAATTCGGCGAGCAAGAGAGTCCACAAGTTTCCTTAGTCCCTTGACGAGAATAAATCCTGGAATTAACATCCTACTGTGTGTGCAGAAGATATTGGCTAAATAAGCAACTTCGATCCATCACAGCTGAAGATACACGTAAGGCCGAAGGTCTGGAAAAGTTCTTTTCTACAGCACTACACCGATCCATACGAAACCTCGACTTCGCATATTGATGCCAAGACAAGTTTAACGTTTCAAAACCAGGATCCAACTAACGCAAACGGCAATACAATTTCTGTTTCACTACCACGACGCTAGCGTGGTGCATACAGATCGGTCCAGGTCTACCGACGGAGCTGTTAGGGCCTATCGGTACCACGAAGCAAGTGGCAAGGCCTATACAAGCTGGTTTCACACTCCACTGTCATGACAGCCCAGCTGATTGCCATTTTGGAAGTCTTGCTATTCGCACAGACGGCGACAGTTGACACAGTACTCATAACGAAACTTCCTGGAAGATTAAGACTGTGTTCCGGACCGAGACTTGAACTCTGGAACTTTGCCTTTCGCGGGTAAGTGTTCTAACGTCTGAGCTACTCAAGCACTACTGACGACCCGTCCTCACAGCTTCAATTCTGCCAGTACCTCGTCTCCTACCTTCCAAACTTCACAGAAGCTCTTCTGTGAACCTTGCAGAACTATCACTCCAGGAAGAAAGGACATTTTGGAGACATGGCTTAGCCACAGCCTGTGGCACACTCCGCTGCAGATTGAAAATCTCATTCTGGAAACATCCCCCAGGCTGTGGCTAAGCCATGTCTCCAAAATATCCTTTCTTCCAGGAGTGCCAGTTCTGTAAGGTTCACAGAAGAGCTTCTGTGAAGTTTGGAAGATAGGAGACGAGGTACTGGCACAATTGAAGCTGTGAGGACGGGGCGTGAGTCGTGCTTGGGTAGCTCAGACGGTAGAGCACTTGCCCGCGAAAGGCAAAGTTCCCGAGTTCAAGTCTGAGTCCGGCACACAGTTTTCATCTGCCAGGAAGTTTCATATCAGCGCACACTCCGCTGCAGAGTGAAAGTCACAGTACTCGTAATGTTGGATAGTATGTCAGCCCTACAGCTGATTAGAAGCCATAATAATAGTTGTACCAACTCCACAGCTGCAGCAATTACCGACGTTGTGTTTCGGGTGCAGAGGTCACATCGTGATGGTATGGATGAAGGGACACTCTCGCATCTCGTGGTCGTGCGGTAGCGTTCTCGCTTCCCACGCCCGGGTTCCCGGGTTTGATTCCCGGCGAGGTCAGAGATTTTCTCTGCCTCGTGATGGCTGGGTGTTGTGTGCTGTCCTTAGGTTAGTTAGGTTTAAGTAGTTCTAAGTTCTAGGGGACTGATGACCATAGATGTTAAGTCCCATAGTGCTCAGACCCATTTGAATTTTGAAGGGCCACTCTGAGATACCAGGAAACGCACAAGTAGATGTCCTAGCAAAGCAAGCATATCTATATGGAGCTATTAAATATGATACACTCCCTCTCACAGACACGATACCCACGCTCAGATACCGACTGTCATCTGACTGGCAAGAGGAATGGTCGAAGACATTCAAAATCAAAGGCACTCACTACTCACTGGTTCGTCCCACGATTCCAAGAGTGCTACTGTATATTAATACATATACATTGAAGAGCTTCACGACAGTTATAGCACAGCTGAAAATTAATCATTGCAATTTCAACAAACACCTTTATCGACTCAACTTATGTGTTTGCGGAGAGGAAGAAAATGCAAAACCATGTATTCCTACAATGTCCTCGGAACACGTATCACATAAACGTACTTGTAAGTAAGCTTCGAGTTCTTGGTCATCAGTTTCCAAGCAGCCTCCAAATCTTGTTAGCATCCAACGATATCTACATCTACATCTACAGGGTTATTACAAATGATTGAAGCGATTTCACAGCTCTACAATAACTTTATTATTTGAGATATTTTCACAATGTTTTGCACACACATACAAAAACTCAAAAAGTTTTTTTAGGCATTCACAAATGTTCGATATGTGGCCCTTTAGTGATTCGGCAGACATCAAGCCGATAATCAAGTTCCTCCCACACTCGGCGCAGCATGTCCCCATCAATGAGTTCGAAAGCATCGTTGATGCGAGCTCGCAGTTCTGGCACGTTTCTTGGTAGAGGAGGTTTAAACACTGAATCTTTCACATAACCCCACAGAAAGAAATCGCATGGGGTTAAGTCGGGAGAGCGTGGAGGCCATGACATGAATTGCCGATCATGATCTCCACCACGACCGATCCATTGGTTTTCCAATCTCCTGTTTAAGAAATGCCGAACATTATGATGGAAGTGCGTTGGAGCACCATCCTGTTGAAAGATGAAGTCGGCGCTGTCGGTCTCCAGTTCTGGCATGAGCCAATTTTCCGCGGGCTACGCGTGAAACTTGCCCGCACGCGTTCAACCGTTTCTTCGCTCACTGCAGGCCGACCCGTTGATTTCCCCTTACAGAGGCATCCAGAAGCTTTAAACTGCGCATACCATCGCCGAACAGAGTTAGCAGTTGGTGGATCTTTGTTGAACTTCGTCCTGAAGTGTCGTTGCACTGTTATGACTGACTGATGTGAGTGCATTTCAAGCACGACATACGCTTTCCCGGCTCCTGTCGCCATTTTGTCTCACTGCGTTCTCGAGCGCTCTGACAACAGAAACCGGAAGTGCGGCTTCAGCCGAACAAAACTTTATGAGTTTTTCTACGTATCTGTAGTGTGTCGTGACCATATGTCAATGAATGGGGCTAGAGTGAATTTATGAAATCGCTTCAAACATTTGTAATAGCCCTGTATTTCTACAGGGGATAGGCAAAATAATGTGAACACTTGTACTTACTTGGGAATAGTTTATTAATAAGGGGCTGGACCCCTATTTGCCCGTAATACAACTGTGATTCTCCTTGGAATACTAGCATATAATGATTGCATAGGCACCAGCGGAATGTTATGCCACTCTTCGATCAAAACCTCTTCTAACTCCTGTAATGACGAGGGAGGCGGAAATCTGCTCCGAACTCTGCGCTCCAATATCTCCAACAAGGGTTCGATAATGTTCAAGTCCGGGGACTGTGCTGGCCAGGAAAGACGTGCAGTGCAGTTTCATGCTACTCATACCATGAGTGTACTGTCCTGGCTGTGTGAATGGGTGCATTATCGTCCTGAAATATGGCATCATTGTTGGGGAACAACATTTGAATCATGGGGTGCATTTAATCACCTATAAAGTTCACATAATCGTTGGCGGTAACACGGCCTTTGAGAATAATGATGGGACTAGCAGAATACCATGATATAGCTGCCCACACCATCACACTTCCACCTCCACTCTTAACCGTTGGAATCAAGCGATCAGGATTGTCGGCTTCTTTTGGCGTTCTCCAGACGTAAACACGGCCCGAGGTTGGAAATAATGAAACGTTGACTCGTCCGACCATATGACGTGTTTCCACTGATCAGCCGTCCACGATTTATGCTCCTGACACCATGTTTTACGCTTCTTTGCGTTGGTTATCGTCACTAATGATTACGGTATAGAAGCTCGTCCATGAATATTCGCTTTATGGAGTTCTTGGCGGACAGCGCCGATAGATACGAGGTCTCGAAGGTGGCTACTGAGTTCTGCATTCACTTTAGCCGCCGTAGTTTTGTGTTGGTTTGACACAATTCGTGTTAGCGTACGACAGTCTCTGTCAGTTAGTTTTGATTTGTGCCCACTATGATGTTTACTCGATTATGTCTTTCCATGTTTTTTGCAGGCTATCATCACTATTGAAACAGTGGCTCTTGAAACATTCAAAAAGTTAATCAAAATATCCACGGGTATGCTGCCGGTCTATAGTGTCCAACGGGCACAATATTTCGGCGATCAAACATGTCGCCATCATCAGGTGAACTGACGGACTGAGCTCCTGTGAACGTGCCGGCACGGAGATCCGTACGCTATGGCTGCTCAGTTCCCTCTGAGCAGCCATATAGACCGGCAGCATACCCGTGGATATTTTGATTATCAAATACGCCGGGAGAAACTCAAGAATCACATTCAAAAAGTTGGCTGTCTTGGTTACTGATGCTCCAGCTAATCGGGACCCCACAATCTGCCCTCTTTGGAACTCTGTTAAGTCTTTCATTGCAAGCCGACCTCGGCCTCTGAATGCAAATACGAAGTGTGCACTACTCGTAAACAACCTGCACTGATGCTTAGTCCGTACTGAACACCCACAGTCCAGCGCGACACGCGCCTTAACTACGTTGTTGATCGTCAAACACAACCATCCCATTACTACCACTGTTCACGCATTTTGCCTATCCTCTGTACATACATACTCCACAAGACAGTGTACGGTGCGTGTACCACTATCAGCCACTTCTTGTCCTGTTCTGCTCGTAAATATAGCAATGTATAAAATACTGTACGAGTTCGTCAACAGTGCCAACATCCTGATATAGCGTCCCTGCGCTTCTAATCAAATGATCTTGGTAATCAGAATGTCAGGAAGAAGAAAGCACAAATGACTATATTCCCACGTGCTACTCAACAGGATACGGAACGCTCAGCCTATAAATGTATCATATTTAGTACCTAATATAAGTATGTTTCAAAATACTGGTGTATTTATATCTATGGTTTTAATACCCAAATTTGGTTATTGTGTACTGTTCTCATTTTCTGTCTAGATGGTACTTATAGACTTGCACAAATATTCAATTCTCTATCCGCAGAGCCGGCCGAAGTGGCCGTGAGGTTAAAGGTGCTGCAGTCTGGAACTTCCATGAAATTTACCATGAAATCATAGCAACTCCGAAGAAAGGAAGATTGGGGTTTACCGTCACGTCGATGATAAGGTCGTTGTAGAATGAGCTCAAGCTCGGATTACAAAAAAAAATCGCCCGTGTCCTTTTCAAAGGTAACATCTGTCCATTTGTCTTATGCGATTTAGGGAAAGTACGGAAAATTTAAATTTTTATGGCCGAACGGGGATTTAAATGGCTGTCCTTCCCAACTCGAGATCAGAGTCTTAGCTACCGCTACACTTGTCTCGGCAGTATATCTGAGTACGATGTAGAGAATCGCTATACAGTGACTTGCAGTGCCCAAATTACTAGCACAAGCACCAATAACAATTACAGAGTCATCCATGCAGCTGTAACTTCAATTTATATTTGTGTTTACCACATAACATTTATCCGATGTTGATCAAGACTAAAATTTAGTGTGTCATTGCCAAGAATTTCATTTTCTGAATGTATGACCCAAGCATTCGCTTCAACTGCTTTAAACAAGCCGCGAATAACCTAAATCAGAATTGCTGGATGGGTGTTTGAACGCTGCTCTTCCAGAAAAAGAGTTCAGTATCTTTTCTAGTATTACAGCTATATCGTTTCATCGGCACGCCTGCAAAACCGTTTGACATTCATTGCTTGGATATATTCTCAAAATAGGTAAACAATATCGCATATTTTTTGACATGTTGTCCTAAGAATTATGATAACTTGCGTCTTAGGTTGGCTTAGGGGAGTAAAACTCGCGCATTTTTTGTCAGATGTAGCGTTAGCCTCGTATAAGCTAAGATAACTGTTTAGCACCGCTTACAATGCCGATGGCAGCCGGAGATTCTAAACAAGGCGCTCCACGTGTCGCGATCCTACTAGGCCAGCATAGTGGATGAAGCAGCTGAGCTTCGCTACCAGTTTTCCTGGCTCTGGGTCAGAGAGCAATATCTGTCATCAGCAATATAGTGACATTTAGAAACATGTAAAAATCATAGAATAAAATTCTCATCAGACAGCAAATACTAGCAACGTATTCTCTCTCAAATTTCCGAAGAATCTTGTAGTTATTTTCGGAGATATTTAATGGTTTTCAAAGTATTAACAAGGCTCGATGTTGTAGTTATAAGAAGAAAAATTTACCTCTTAGACAACCGGTTAAAAAAATGACTATTACTCTACTGATGTAAATGTCGCGTGACTAGGGCCTTCCGTCGGGTAGACCGTTCGACGGGTGCAAGTCTTTCGATTTGACGCCAGTTTGCGACTTGCGCAGCGATGGGGATGAAATGAGGGTGATTAGGACAACACAACACGCAGTCCCTGAGCGGAGAAAATCCCCGACCCACCCGGGGATCGAACCCGGGCCCTTAGGTTTGACATTCTGTCGCGCTGACCACTCAGCTACTGGGGGCGGACACTCTACTCAGAATTCCACAAGAAATCTTGCGTTCTGCTATACTTTCATTAAACTCTTTCACCTGCAGTGGTCACATCAAAATCTAGTAAGTTATCTAATTCCCTAGCCAATATTAACTTATTTTTAGTACATGGCACATTTTGCCGTTCTTTTTATTTCACTCTTTAGCTATGAGCGATATTCACTACTTTAGCTTTAACGTCGTGTCATCCGTAGACAAACTGGCTTTGACTGTTCACTTTCTACAGAGACCGGCCACTTCACCTGGTAATGACGAGCAGCGAACTTATCTTCTAGTAGGTTCTCATGGTCAGAGTAGCTTTCCATAACATTCTTATGGGTTGTAGACCGCGTCGTAATGAAAAAAAGATGAAACAACTTTCGGATACTATTGCATATTACCTACGGTATTTAACGGTACTGGCGGAATGCAGTTTTAATTCTACCAAACGGTTTTCACTCCTGTCCGTATAACTCCTAAAAGATCGTAAATGAGATTTATCGTATGATCGATGTCGTGAGCGGGAGTGGGGAGAGAGCGAGAAGGTCGGAGAGGGAGAGAGAGGGAAAAGGAGCTGAGGTTCGTTAACGATTATATATCATGCAAGGAGTTTTATTACACTCCCTTTAATGAATTACAGGTGTAGGAATGAAGACAGAACATTAAAGTTATATATTCCGTGATAAACGCCACTAAAAATAGCGGCCGATACGTTGGTCCACTTTACAATAGCACAGGCTGTACAACAATTCGTTATAATTTTGTCCAATAAGTAGCGAACTTGTTGCTAACGTTGATTCGGAACAACACTATTACTCCGCGTGAATTGTTACGTATAATAATTACGATTAGGAAGAACATCGAAATATATATCTGTTCCAGGACTATATTTGAACCGGAGTGGCCGAGCGGTTCTAGGCGCTTCAGTCTGGAACCGCGCGACTGCTACGGTCGCAGGTTCGAATCCTGCCTAGGGCATGGATGTGTGTGATGTCCTTAGGTTAGTTAGGTTTAAGTAGTTCTAAGTTCTAGGGGACTGATGACCTCAGAAGTTGTCCCATAGTGCTCAGAGCCATTTGAACCATTTTTTGAAAATCTTAAGGTCTTATTTAGATATAATTTCACTCGAATTTATTGCTCAGATTAGTAGTTCTCTTTACTTTGATATAATTAACTTTCATTACGGCACTCATAATTAGAAAATACAATTATTTGATGTCAGTCCTACATTTCGTAACATGCAAAACACTATGAGCTAATCAGGATTTGAGAAAAGTGACCCATACCAACAAAACTTCTGGCAGTCCCACTTTCGTGTACGATGCGTTGAATTATCAGAAAATAGTTGAAGACATAATTTCCATTGAAGTTCATAAGCATCCCAGTTTCCATCGCAGATTACGCCATACCTATTGTTAGAGTCCAAACTCTGACTACGTATTTTTGTTACTTAACTTTTTGTGCACAAAATGAGATACAGCATTAATCTGTTAACATACTAATTTCATGTAGTTCACCACAATTTGGAATAAACAATGGTATACACATCCCGGAAGGATAATGGTGTCCATGTATTTTTCTAAATTTCTAACCAGCAAAATTTTCTATAATCCAAAATTCTATTGCTTGTCATAGTACATTAAAAACAGTACAATCCAACTTAGCCATTTTTACAGCATTATGTAGTTTTAAAAATAACAGTTTATTCCTACGCCAGTCTTTATAAGACCATCTAAGACTCAAAATTGCCAGTTCGCGGTTAGAAAGCCCACGAGGAAGACTTATGTTGGGTGCTCTCTCAGTGTCGGCTCACGCCACACTCGTACACGCTCTGTACGAGAAAATACGTGCACCGACACCCGCGAAAAAAAAAATTGGCTCTGAGCACTATGGGACTTAACTCCTGAGGTCGTCGGTCCCCTAGAACTTAGAGCTACTTAAAGCTAACTTACCTAAGGACATCACACACATCCATTCCCGAGGCAGGATTCGAACCTGCGACCGGAGCGGTCCGCGGTTCCAGACTTTAGCGCCTAGAACCGCTCGGCCACCCCGGCCGGCCACCCGCGAAACTCAAGGACTTTAAAATTTAAATTAACGAACATTTTTACTAAACTGTGTTGTAATTAAGGAGCGGTATGGAAATTTATTGTCATCCAAACGAATGTTTGTTGAGCATAATGATGCTTGTTATGGACTGACTTGACTGAATTACCACAGTTTATTTCCTTTCTCTAATAAATTAATACAGGATTGTGCTAGGTGTGAACTGTGACGATTTCGTGTGAATATGAAATGTGTTTTGTGCCACAATTAAGTATAAGGGGCGACAGAAAAGTTTCCATTCGAAGGCCGTACAGTCCAGTATCGGTATTCCAAACTCGCAGAATCGCCTTGAGCATTGAGGCAATCGTCCCACCGATGCACCAGGTTGAAGATATCAGTTTGGTAAAACAACATGTCCCGCTGCGTGAAGAAGTTAGTAACTGCCTGCTCCATATCCTCATCCGACAGGAATTGTCCACTCTTAAAGGCCTTTTTAAGGAACCGAAAGCGTGATAATCGCATGGGAAAAGACCGTGACTTCAGGGCGCGTGCTCGAGTGTCTCTAGGCGCTACAGACTGGAACCGTGCGACCGCTACGGTCGCAGGTTCGAATTCTGCCTCGGGCATGGATGTGTGTGCTGTCCTTAGGTTAGTTAGGTTTAAGTAGTTTTAAGTTCTAGTGGACTGCTGACCTCGAGTGTCTCTCATTGGAGTTGGCCTTCCAGATTTACCGTTGTCTTGTGTCGAATCGCGACCAGCACAGAACTTGTTTTAGACAGACATACTGCCCCGTACACATTCTTCATTCTTCAGTGGATGTCTACTGGTGTTTTAACCTTCGGCCGCCAGGAAAAGAATAACAGCACGTTGAACCGTGCGGGCGCATTTGGTAATTACGTCTCCATACTTCACGTTCCCGCATTTTCCGCACGCAAAGCACGTCGGAAAGACACAAGTGTCACACCAATCGCTTGTCTACATATCGGTGCTCATGTACGTGCATCGGAGTCGTGCCACGTTCCGTATATACTGCAGCAACCGCCTCAAACGGAAACTTTTTGATCGTCCTTATAATTAACCTCGACAATGGACTGTGACTGTCAGGTATTGTAGATGCTTATCTGGTTCAGTGCGCTAATATAGTTTTTTAGTTGATAAACTGGCCGCCGCCCTTAATAATTGAACTTAGTGAAGAATATATGTGTGTGTTTATTCAATCCAAATGGTCGTGTCGTGTACAGCTTTGAGCAAACACCATCATTGATTTACATTTTCAACTTTGCGGTAATTGAGAGTTGTGCGACCGCAGAGTGACTACGAGAATCAGGATCAGTAACGCTACAGGTCCGGGACTCGAAGTTAGAACCTTGCCTTTGGTAGGCACTGCTCTTATCGACTGAGCTACCTGCTACTGTCGCAGGTTTGAATATGCCTTGGGCATGGATGTGTGTGCTGTCCTTAGGTTAGATAGGTTTAAGTAGTTCTAAGTTTAGGGGACTGATGACCTCAGCTGTTAAGTCCCATAGTGCTCAGAGCCATTTGAACCATTTATTGACTGAGCTACCCACGCTTGACTCTTGACCCGTCCTAGGATCGTGAGTGGTGGATGGATAGCTCAATCGATACGATAGCTCAGCGCTTTCGGTAAGGGAACTGGTCACACCTGTAATAAAAAACTGAATGAAGTTCTTATTGATAGAATTTGAGACATGTCACGCGACATTCGCACAGAACATTGGAAGAAAAATTTCGTATAAGTGCGTCGAGGACACGCGCATCGAGGGCTCCGTACAAACTTCATCATGTATGTAGATGGTTTATCCATCCCGGGAGTCGAGAATTTTGACGATTTCTGCCTGTTACCGATATCGATACTGGCAAGATATCAAAATATATGGCATACGCGGTAGTATCTTTTGACTGCATTGACATAGAAGCTTAAATTTTTTGCACAGGCAAGGGATCGTAGATCTTACTATTTCACATAAATTTTAACCTGACAAAAGGGAAAATTTTTTTTTCGTGTGATATAGTTACAACTTAATAATTTTCGGATATTTTTCCTTTGCCTGGAGCCGGACGTTGTGGCCGAGCGGTTCTAGGCGCTTCAGTCTGGAGCCGTGCTACCGCTACGGTCGCAGGCTCGAATCCTGCCTCGGGCATGGATGTGTGTGATGTCCTTAGGTTAGCTAGGTTTAAGTAGTTCTAAGTTCTAAGGGACTGATGACCTCAGATGTTAAGTCCCATAGTGCTCAGAGCCATTTGAACCATTTTTGAACCTTTGCCTGTACTGTGAACCTCTCTTCTTTCCAAAAATCATGATTCTAAGTTGAAGAGAATCACCGTATAGGTCTTGATGTCTGAGTTTGCGAGCACCAAAATATGTGTCATAAATGGCCGTGTCTTTTGATTGGACTGCTTACAAGCTTGAATTTTGTACACTGCTAAGGGACAACAGACCTTAGTATGTAACTTCATATCCCTACCTATTCCAGAGAAAAATGGTTCTTAACAGACGGAGTGACAGACAGGGGCATAAAAGATGACAAATTTTTTTTCGTATGAGACAATTACAGATTAACAATTTTCAGATTTTTTCCTTCACTTGTACCGTGAAATTGTATTTACTGCCAAATTTCATGATTCTAGGCCAACAGGAAATACCCCATAGGTTTTGATGAGTTTGCGAGTATCAAAATATGTGACATAAATGGCTGCATGTTATGATTACATTGACTTAGAGGCTTTCAATTTTTGCACCGCCAAGAGACCGTAGGCCTTAGAGTGTGACATAAATTTGAATTTGATACGTCTGCCCGTTCCTTCTTAACAGTCGGACAGATAGACGGACAAAAAATCGGTCCTATAAAGATTGTGTTTTTACTGATTGAGGCATGCAACCCTAAAAACGACGAAGAAACACATGGAAAGAAAAGACAAAAAAGTCGGTAAGAACATGCCTGCGAGAGACAAGGTTCCCAGTTCGAGACGCGGAGTGGCACATAGTTTTAATCATCCAGGAACTTTCAAAAGAGTGCACATTTCGTTGCAGAGTGTACATTCATTCTAGATTTTTCCTTCAAAATGTAGCACATTCTCCATGCGCTAAATTTAGTGTCCGAAGATGTCACACAACTATAATTTCTATAAGAGGGAAATACAGTTTGCACAGGTAATATAGCGGATTGTCTCGTGCTTGGGAGAGTCCAAGCTGGGCAGCTGTATATAAATATCGTTTATAGCTTCAGTTCGACTCAATGAGACGTGTCTAAACTATCCGCTGTCGCTATTCGAGCGCTGATTGACGGTTTGCGGATTCTCAGATAAATATTGTGACTGAGAAGAAGTCCGTCTCAGTCAGACTATAAATGTCTGGCCTTTAGGGTGTCAGAGGATTTTTCTGGAACAGTTTGGACTGTATACGAGGGAAGCGCAGCCTCCCAGAGAGCAGGACATAGGTTTTCACCTTCAACTGCTATTGCGCTTGGTGAGAGAGAGTTCATTATTTTGAGTTGAAAAACATTTGAAGAGTGTTTTGTACGGAATTTGTTAATGCACAGAAAGTTACCACACTGACATTGGACTTACGTCGTCTCATGCCGACCAGAAATATTTATGGTTACGTTGTGCTTCGACGACTTTTAACTTGTGAATTTGGTTGCACATCTGGTTTTGAAATATACTGCCCAATTTTTATTGAAATTAGCTCTGAACAGTTTCTATCAGACATTAGTTTTACGCTATTGGAACGAATTTCCGCACGTAAAACTTATGTACAGAATGGCCAAGCTAGGTGTGTGAGCAACAGGATGGGCTGTGAGTTCAGGGGCAATAAGATGAGGGCATAATTGACACCAAAGTGATTTATCGAAAAGAAGAGGTACAGAGGCTCTACATAGGTGGAGATAGAGCTGTAAAACCACCTTAGTCTACCGTAAACTATCACATGTAAGCGTAATCTACGGCAGTTTTCCTAGTAGCCTCCGTCAGTTAAGGTCGTTCCTGCCTTACCTGTACGCTTGGTGTGGAACCTATCGGATGCTACCTCAAAACAATCGCTTAGGTTACGTATGCGCTTAGTCTTTACTGGATTCCCCTAGAAACCGGTGGCGGAGAACCGTCTAGAGTCTGAGTGAGGATATATAAAGGGCCATGCAACCCAATGAACTCGTTTTTCTTCCTAGTATTTCCAAATGGAAACTGCCAATGTTTAATTCAAGTTTCATTCGGAAATTGGTGATCTCTAACGTGAAATAAAGGGATGTTATAGTAAAAAAAAAAAACCATACAGATTTATCATATAGCGCCAGAAAACACAGTTTCCTGAAAAAAAAGGTAAAATTTAAAAGACTCAAAACTAAAATATATCAAACATCGTTTCAATACTTCGTCGAACTTATATAAACATGTTTCTGCTATTCATAAACAACTTTCGCGCTTATCAGTAATAACAGGAAGAGCGTGCCTTTGATCACGATGAAGAACTTTCTGTCCTGTACAAAATAACAACAAAATTATATACATTCCTTTATGTTTGTGAATGTCAACTGTACTTGCATCAGTAGTAATTGCTTTTGTTGCATAAAAGCGCAGAAATTACAGGATCAACTAATTTTTAATACTTATAAAATGCAATTTATATTCTTAGTGATGTAAAATACCCAGCAATTTATATTCTTAAGGATATAAAATACGCAATTTACTAACGCTGAATGACGTGCAGTTCTAATTATGTGCGAAACAAACAAACAAAGCGAAGTCGTCGGCTCCCACTTTGTCTCTTACACATTCATTTACGTTTCTTTCTCTACCAGTGCTACAAATACTACTGGTAATCCTAAATTTACTAGTCATTTACGTAAAGTATCGAAACTACGGAAGCGTAGTTTCGGTAGAGAGCAGCTCTAGACGGAGGTACTGCGGAAATCTTCAGTCGCTCGAAGATCGATCCGACGCGCGCCAAGGCCAGTAACAGAGAAAGCGAGCGCCCTCCCAGGTCAGCTATAACCAAAACTCGCCCGATCTGATTGGAAAAAAAGACGCCGCAGCGTCAGCTCTAGCGGTACGGCACGTCGGCTGCCCCCTCCTTGCCCCAACCTTGGAAAACGTATCGAAAATATCGAGGCTGTTACAGTAGTTAATAATAATTACACATCGTAAATTTAATTTTTTCAAAGTATAAACTTTGTAAGAAAGAAGACTTTCGGACAAGCATAAATGAATCAAAGAAAGTACAAAATCCTTATCTTGCGGATCCTTGTCTTTTTTGTGACTGAATTTAACACTATCTTACTTTAATTGTCAACAGTCGTCGTAGGATCAGCATGGTTATTATAAAATCTTGTGTGAAGGGTTTAAACTCTGAATTAACCCAACAGTGAAGTTAAAATGCATTTATGAATAGCAGATGGCCTTGGCGTGAAGATTTGGTAAGAATACCAGTATGAGATGGGTAGGTTCCACAAGCACGCTCGGAATGGTTTATGTCAGAGATTTTGGTTTTCAAATGCCTCTAATCAGACTACAGTAACTGAAAGTGTATTCCCGCGACCACTCACTATTGAAAAAAAGGCAACAAAGTGTAAAAATTAGCCCTAGAACACTAAAGGTGGAAAATGTTACATTGATACTAACCATCGTACAGCGTACTAACCCAATTTTTTTTAAAAAGAAAGTCATAATTTCTAGGTTAGGTACTGGTTAATTGCACTTATTAGATCTCCAATGGTACACTACGTACCAAGTTAAGCACAAAATGTCCTGTTTTATACCCTACTGCAACCGTAAATTTTACGAGGGTTTAGTAATTTAGTGTTAAGGCTACTTTGAAAAAGTACTGCCAACTAAGCAACACGTGATAAATATTCTGGAGGAATTTTCTATGAGTACAATGCTTTTTCAGTAACGATGAAAGTGTCTGAAAAGAGCTATTTATCGTTACACTGCGGTTACAAACTTCATGGGTCTTGCTAGCTGTGTGAAACATTAAACTTGATAAGTTGCTGTTCACTTACGTGAACGATGGTACTGTCTTATCTAATATCTAGTTTTCTAGTGCCGATTAAGGCGTACACAAACATTCTTTGTCAATAACGAAAAATGTTCCGTTTTTCTTTCCTCCTTTGGAATCACTTGTATATATCCATATTAAATAACCCATCCGTAATATGTTAAGACTGAGATATCCATTTCCAATATCGAGTGTGCTTGCTTTTCTTCAAAATAAAATGGAGACTAAATAAAAATATCTGAGACATTCCCTTTGTGCAAATCAATCAACGTAAACACACATTACATTTACTGCGGGAGGACGACCGTTAAAATCCCGTCCGGCCATCCTGATTTAGATTTTCGGTGATTTTCCTAAATCGCTTAACGCAAATGCTGGGATGGTTCCTTTGAAATGGCACGGTCGATTGGCTACCCTATTCTTCCTTAATCCGAGCAAGTGCTCCGTCTCAAATCACTCCGTTGTCGACGGGACTTTAAAGATTAATCTTCCTTCCTTATTACATTTACGATTAACCCGTTTCTGAAGTCGTAAGAGCACAGGAAGATGCAGCTCATTAAGAAGTAACAGTTTAGTTACAGCAAGATAAACATTTATGTGACTTAGCCATGCAGGCAAATTGTAGCTAATTGAATGCAGTATTTTCAAGTAGGTTTCTGTAGTAAGGGCAAGGAATTCATGTTGAGAGAGATGCCAGAAGTTAAGTTAAAACTAAAGAAAAATTATTATATTCTTTGATACTTTAACAGAAGTTGTAACTGAGTAATGTAATGGATAGTTACTGTGAGGAACGATACAAATCAGGAAGAGAGAGACAGAGAGAGATAGAGAGAGAGAGAGAGAGAGAGAGAGAGAGAGAGAGAGAGAGAGAGAGATGGGGAGATGGATGGGGGAGGGATGGGAGGGGAGATGGGGGGAGATCTACATCTACATCTACATCCATACTCCGCAAGCCACCTGACGGCGTATGGCGGAGGGTACCTTGAGTACCTCTATCGGTTCTCCCTTCTATTCCAGTCTCGTATTCTTCGTGGAAAGAAGGATTGTCTGTATGCCTCTGTGTGGGCTCTAATCTCTCTGATTTTATCCTCATGGTCTCTTCGGGAGATATACGTAGGAGGGAGCAATATACTGCTTGACTCTTCGGTGAAGGTATGTTCTCGAAACTTTAACAAAAGCCCGTACCGAGCTACTGAGCGTCTCTCCTGCAGAGTCTTCCACTGGAGTTTATCTATCATCTCCGTAACGCTTTCGCGATTACTAAATGATCCTGTAACGAAGCGCGCTGCTCTCCGTTGGATCTTCTCTATATCTTCCATCAACCCTATGTGGTACGGATCCCACACTGCTGAGCAGTATTCAAGCAGTGGGCGAACAAGCGTACTGTAACCTACTTCCTTTGTTTTCGGATTGCATTTCCTTAGGATTCTTCCAATGAATCTCAGTCTGGCATCTGCTTTACCGACGATCAACATTATATGCTTATTCCATTTTAAATCACTGCTAATGCGTACTCCCAGATAATTTATGGTATTAACTGCTTCCAGTTGCTGACCTGCTATTTTGTAGCTAAATGATAAAGGATCTTTCTTTCTGTGTATTAGCAGCACATTACACTTGTCTACATTGAGATTCAATTGCCATTCCCTGCACAATGCGTCAATTCGCTGCAGATCCTCCTGCATTTCAGTACAATTTTCCATTGTTACAACCTCTCGATACACCACAGCATCATCTGCAAAAAGCCTCAGTGAACTTCTGATGTCATCCACCAGGTCATTTATGTATATTGTGAATAGCAACGGTCCTATGACACTCCCCTGCGGCACACCTGAAATCACTCTTACTTCGGAAGACTTCTCTCCATTGAGAATAACATGCTGCGTCCTGTTATCTAGGAACTCCTCAATCCAATCACACAATTGGTCTGATAGTCCATATGCTCTTACTTTGTTCATTAAACGACTGTGGGGAACTGTATCGAACGCCTTGCGGAAGTCAAGAAACACGGCATCTACCTGTGAACCCGTGTCTATGGTCCTCTGAGTCTCGTGGACGAATAGCGCGAGCTGAGTTTCACATGACCGTCTTTTTCGAAACCCATGCTGATTCCTACAGAGTAGATTTCTAGTCTCCGGAAAAGTCATCATACTCGAACATAATACGTGTTCCAAAATTCTACAACTGATCGACGTTAGAGATATAGGTGTATAGTTCTGCACATCTGTTCGACGTCCCTTCTTAAAAACGGAGATGACCTGTGCCCTTTTCCAATCCTTTGGAACGCTACGCTCTTCTAGAGACCTACGGTACACCGCTGCAAGAAGGGGGGCAAGTTCCTTCGCGTACTCTGTGTAAAATCGAACTGGTATCCCATCAGGTCCAGAGGCCTTTCCTCTTTTGAGCGATTTTAATTGTTTCTCTATCCCTCTGTCGTCTATTTCGATATCTACCATTTTGTCATCTGTGCGACAATCTAGAGAAGGAACTACAGTGCAGTCTTCCTCCGTGAAACAACTTTGGAAAAAGACGTTTAGTATTTCGGCCTTTAGTCTGTCATCCTCTGTTTCAGTACCATTTTGGTCACAGAGTGTCTGGACATTTTGTTTTGATCCACCTACCGCTTTGACATAAGACCAAAATTTCTTAGGATCTTCTGCCAAGTCAGTACATAGAACTTTACTTTCGAATTCATTGAACGCCTCTCGCATAGCCCTTCTCACACTACATTTCGCTTCTCGTAATTTTTGTTTGTCTGCAAGGCTTTGGCTATGTTTATGTTTGCTGTGAAGTTCCCTTTGCTTCCGCAGCAGTTTTCTAACTCGGTTGTTGTACCACGGTGGCTCTTTTCCATCTCTTACGATCTTGCTTGGCACATACTCATCTAACGCATAATGTACGATGGTTTTGAACTTTGTCCACTGATCCTCAACACTATCTGTACTTGGGACAAAACTTCTGTGTTGAGCCAACAGGTGCTCTGAAATCTGCTTTTTGTCACTTTTTCTAAAGAGAAAAATCTTCCTACCCTTTTTAATATTTCTATTTACGGCTGAAATAATCGATGCCGTAACCGCTTTATGATCGCTGATTCCCTGTTCTGCGTTAACTTTTTCAAATAGTTCGGGTCTGTTTGTCACCAGAAGGTCCAATATGTTATCGCCACGAGTCGGTTCTCTGTTTAACTGCTCAAGGTAGTTTTCAGATAAAGCACTTAAAAAGATTTCACTGGATTCTTTGTCCCTGCCACCCGTTATGAACGTTTGAGATGGGTGGGAGATGGGTGGTTGGGGGGGAGATGGGGGGGGGGGGAGATGGGGGGAGACGGAGTTCCTCTCGAGAACCATACAAAGGTTTCATATTATACACCACATATAAAGATTTGGACAGAAATATGGAAGCACCGCGAGATACGCATCATTGAAAATAAATGCAGATGGCAGCCAAGCCTGCAGGTTGCGCTGTAATACGTGACCACGAACATCACTTGTGCAATACGTTGCAAGTGTCAGTTGCTGTCAGAAGAGTGTTATGTGTAACTGTGAGTGCATTACGTCGGAGTATTCGAACGTGGGAAAATTGTTGTTGTTTAGTTGGCGGGTTCTTCCATAACAAAGGTAGCCGAAGTGTTCATTGTTTTAAGACGCATGTATCGAACATTTATACAGCATCTACATTTACATCTACATGATTACTCTGCAATTCACATTTAAGTGCTTGGCAGAGGGTTCATCGAACCACAATCATACTATCTCTCTACCATTCCACTCCCCAACAGCGCGCGGGAAAAACGAATACCTAAACCTTTCTGTTCGAGCTCTGATTTCTCTTATTTTATTTTGATGATTATTGCTACCTATGTAGGTTGGGCTCAACAAAATATTTTCGCATTCGGAAGAGAGAGTTGGTGACTGAAATTTCGTAAATAGATCTCGCCGCGACGAAAAACGTCTTTGCTTTAATGACTTCCATCCCAACTCGCGTATCATATCTGCCACACTCTCCCTCCTATTACGTGATAATACAAAACGAGCTGCCCTTTTTTGCACCCTTTCGATGTCCTCCGGCAATCCCACCTGGTAAGGATCCCACACCGCGCAGCAATATTCTAACAGAGGACGAACGAGTGTAGTATAAGTTGTCTCTTTAGTAGACTTGTTGCATCTTCTAAGTGTCCTGCCAATGAAACGCAACCTTTGGCTCGCCTTCCCCACAATGTTATCCATGTGGTCTTTCCAACTGAAGTTTTTCGTAATTTTAACACCCAGGTACTTAGTTGAATTGGCAGCCTTGAGAATTGTACTATTTATCGAGTAATCGAATTCCAACGGATTTCTTTTGGAACTCATGTGGATCACCTCACACTTTTCGTTATTTAGCGTCAACTGCCACCTGCCACACCATACAGAAATCTTTTCTAAATAGCTTTGCAACTGATACTGGTCTTCGGATGACCTTACTAGACGGTAAATTACAGCATCATCTGCGAACAACCTAAGAGAACTGCTCAGATTGTCACCCAGGTCATTTATATAGATCAGGAACAGCAGAGGTCCCAGGACGCTTCCCTGGGGAACACCTGATATCACTTCAGTTTTACTCGATGATTTTCCGTCTATTACTACTATTACTACGAACTGCGACCTTCCTGACAGGAAATCACGAAGCCAGTCGCACAACTGAGACGATACCCCATAGGCCCGCAGCTTGATTAGAAGTCGCTTGTGAGGAACGGTGTCAAAAGCTTTCAGGAAATCCAGAAATACAGAATCAACCTGAGATCCCCTGTCGATAGCGGCCATTACTTCGTGCGAATAAAGAGCTAGCTGCATTGCACAAGAACGATGTTTTCTGAAACCATGCTGATTACGTATCAATAGACCGTTCCCTTCGAGGTGATTCATAATGTTTGAATACAGTATATGCTCCAAAACCCTACTGAAAACCGACGTCAATGATATAGGTCTGTAGTTCGATGGCGTACTCCTACTACCGTTCTGAAACACTGGTGCGACCTACAGGGAAAGCAAACAAACATCATCCACCAATTGACAATGCTGATGAAAATGTGTGTTGAGTGTTCGTGACAGACGGTCACTGAAGGGAACTGTGACGGAAATAAGGATGACAGCTGCAAAAGTCATTGCAAAACTGAATCTCGCACTCGCGAATCCTGTCAGCACCAAAACAACACGAAGGTTGCTTCATAATCTGGGAATGGCTGGAAGGGCTGGAAGGGCTGGAATTCCAAAACCACTCATGTGCAAACGCCAGGAACAGGAAAACGTAGTGCTGACACTATAAAACTTGGACCATGTCTCATTTCAGACTGTTCCCAAGTTCTGTCCCACTTTACGTCCCAAGAGTGAATCATGGCGGGAGTTCAGTGATGATATGGGCAGCCATATCGTGGTATTCCATCCTACAAGGTCGCATTACAGTCAAGGATTATGTGGCGTTTATGGTTGATCACGTCCATCCCATGCTACAACGGTTATTCCCCAGTGGTTGTGCTGTGTCCTATGACGACAGGACTCCTGTCGACACAGTCCGCATCTTCCAGGATTGGTTTTGTGAGCAGGAGGGTGAAGTGAGACACCTCCCCTGGCCACCAGTCACCAGATCTCAATACTACTGAGCCACTGCAATCTACACTCCTGGAAATTGAAATAAGAACACCGTGAATTCATTGTCCCAGGAAGGGGAAACTTTATTGACACATTCCTGGGGTCAGATACATCACATGATCACACTGACAGAACCATAGGCACATAGACACAGGCAACAGAGCATGCACAATGTCGGCACTAGTACAGTGTATATCCACCTTTCGCAGCAATGCAGGCTGCTATTCTCCCATGGAGACGATCGTAGAGATGCTGGATGTAGTCCTGTGGAACGGCTTGCCATGCCATTTCCACCTGGCGCCTCAGTTGGACCAGCGTTCGTGCTGGACGTGCAGACCGCGTGAGACGACGCTACATCCAGTCCCAAACATGCTCAATGGGGGACAGATCCGGAGATCTTGCTGGCCAGGGTAGTTGACTTACACCTTCTAGAGCACGTTGGGTGGCACGGGATACATGCGGACGTGCATTGTCCTGTTGGAACAGCAAGTTCCCTTCCGGTCTAGGAATGGTAGAACGATGGGTTCGATGACGGTTTGGATGTACCGTGCACTATTCAGTGTCCCCTCGACGATCACCAGTGGTGTACGGCCAGTGTAGGAGATCGCTCCCCACACCATGACGCCGGGTGTTGGCCCTGTGTTCCTCGGTCGTATGCAGTCCTGATTGTGGCGCTCACCTGCACGGCGCCAAACACGCATACGACCATCATTGGCACCAAGGCAGAAGCGACTCTCATCGCTGAAGACGACACGTCTCCATTCGTCCCTCCATTCACGCCTGTCGCGACACCACTGGAGGCGGGCTGCACGATGTTGGGGCGTGAGCGGAAGACGGCCTAACGGTGTGCGGGACCGTAGCCCAGCTTCATGGAGACGGTTGCGAATGGTCCTCGCCGATACCCCAGGAGCAACAGTGTCCCTAATTTGCTGGGAAGTGGCGGTGCGGTCCACTACGGCACTGCGTAGGATCCTACGGTCTTGGCGTGCATCCGTGCGTCGCTGCGGTCCGGTCCCAGGTCGACGGGCACGTGCACCTTCCGCCGACCACTGGCGACAACATCGATGTACTGTGGAGACCTGACGCCCCACGTGTTGAGCAATTCGGCGGTACGTCCACCCGGCCTCCCGCATGCCCACTATACGCCCTCGCTCAAAGTCCGTCAACTGCACATACGGTTCACGTCCACGCTGTCGCGGCATGCTACCAGTGTTAAAGACTGCGATGGAGCTCCGTATGCCACGGCAATCTGGCTGACACTGACGGCGGCGGTGCACAAATGCTGCGCAGCTAGCGCCATTCGACGGCCAACACCGCGGTTCCTGGTGTGCCCGCTGTGCCGTGCGTGTGATCATTGCTTGTACAGCCCTCTCGCAGTGTCCGGAGCACGTATGGTGGGTCTGACACACCAGTGTCAATGTGTTCTTTTTTCCATTTCCAGGAGTGTATTAACCACCATCATCGTTACCTGAACTTACCACTATTTTGCAGGAAGAATGGTATGAGATTCCCTTAAAAAAATACACGACTTGTATTTGAAACGACTGGAAGCTGTTTTGAATTCCAACGGTTTTCGTACACCTTGTTTGGCATGGTAATGTGTTTTTGATGTTTCCATATTTTTTTCACCCCTTGTCTACTATGTTCTAATCTCTGTAATGGCAGTTTCGATACGGGAAACCACTGACTTCCTTCTGGGAAGCGAGAAGGTGTTTAAAACATCAATGTAGGCCTCTGCTGTGATAGTGCCACGCAAAACAACAAGGGGTGCAAGCCCCCTCCATAAAAAACACGACCACACCATAACACCACCGCCTCCGAATTTTACTGTTGGCACTACACACGCTGGCAGATGACGTTCACCGGGCATTCGCCATAGCCACACACTGCTATCTGATCGCCACATTGTGTACTGTGATTCCTCACTCCACACAACGTTCTTCCACTGTTCAGTCGTCCAATGTTTACGCTCCTTACACCACGTGAGGCGTCGTTTGGCATTTACCGGCGTGATGTGTGGCTTATGTGCAGCCGCTCGACCATGAAATCCAAGTTTTATCGCCTCCCATCTAACTGTCATAGTACATGCAGTGGATCCTGATCCAGTTCGGAATTCCTGTGTGATGGTCTGGATAGATGTCTACCTATTACACATTACATCTACATCTACATCTACATGGATACTCTGCCAATCACATTCAAGTGCTTGACAGAGGGTTCATCGAACCACCTTCACAATTCTCTATTATTCCAATCTCGTATAGCGCACGAAAAGAATGAACACGTATATATCTTTCCGTACGAGGTCTGATTTCCCTTATTTTACCGTGGTGATCGTTACTCCCTATGTAGGTCGGTGTCAAAAAAATATTTTCGCATTCGGAGGACTTGGTGACTGGAATTTCGTGAGAAGATTCCATCCCAACGAAAAACACCTTTCTTTTAATGATTTCCAGCCCAAATCATGTGTCATTTCTGTGACACTCTCTCCTATATTTCGCGATAATACAAAACGTGCTGCCTTTCTTTGAACTTTTTCGATGTACTCCTTCACTCCTATCTGGTAAGGATCCCACACTGCGCAGCAGTATTCTAAAATAGGACGGACAAGCGATGTGTAGGCAGTCTCCTTAGTAGGTCTGTTACATTTTCTAAATATCCTGCCAATAAAACGCAGTCTTTGGTTAGCCTTCCCCACAACATTTTCTATGTGTTCCTTCCAATTTGAGTTGTTCGTAATTGTAATACCTAGGTATTTAGTTGAATTTACGGCTTTTAGATTAGACTGATTTATCGTGTAACCGAAGTTTAACGAGTTCCTTTTAGCCCTCCTGTGAATGACCTCACAATTTTCGTTATTTTGGGTTAACTGCCACTTTTCACACCATTCAGATATCTTTCCTAAATCGTTTTGTAATTTGTTTTGATCTTCTGATGACTTTATTAGTCGATAAACGACAGCGTCATCTGCAAACAACCGAAGACGGCTGCTCAGATTGTCTCCAAAATCGTTTATATAGATAAGGAACAGCAAAGGACCTATAACACTACCTTGGGGAACGCCAGAAATCACTTCTGTTTTACTCGATGACTTTCCGTCAATTACTACGAACTATGACCTCTCTGACAGGAAATCACAAATCCAGTCATATAACTGAGACGATATTCCATAAGCACGCGATTTCACTACGAGCCGCTTGTGTGGTACAGTGTCAAAAGCCTTCCGGAAATTCAGAAGTATGGAATCGATCTGAAATCCCTTGTCAGTAGCACTCAACACTTCATGTAAATAAAGAGCTAGTTGTGTTTCACAGGAACGATGTTTTCTAAACCTATGTTGACTGCGTTTCAATAGACCGTTTTCTTCGAGGTAATTCATAATGTTCGAACACCTTCTTCAATTGACGGCGGTCTCTGTCAGTCAACAGACGAGGTCGGCCCGTACGCTTTTGTGCTGTACGTGTCCTTTAATGTTTCCACTTCACTGTTACATCGGAAACAGTTGACCTAGGGATGTTTAGGAGGGTGAAAATCTCGCGTACAGACGTATGACAGAAGTGACACCCAATCACCTGACTACATTCGAAGTCCGTGAGTCCCGCGGAGCGCCCCATTCTGCTCTCTCACTATGCCTAATAGCTACTGAGATCGCTGATATGGAGTACCTGGTAGCAGGTGGCAGCACAATGCACCTGATACGAAAAATGTATGTTTTTGGGAATGTCCGGATACATTTGATCACATAGTGTTCATCGTAACCCCTTCACGTCTGATGCGAGAACTCTGTGCAACATTCTGTGTCATCCCACATCATTCGTCGGTCACTAGCAGCTGCCTTACTCGGGAAATACTATCCTATGCATAGGTTGCTATTAGCACCACAACACAAATGTTTGGAGTGTGCCGTGACTGGGAAGCATGGACTACTGATGAATTGTGATGTATTGTGTTCATCGATGAATAGTGGTTCTTCATGATCTCTGATGACCATCGTCGGTGGGATGGCGGCGACCAGGGGAGAGGTCTCAATCTTCCATTGTTTTTAAGAGGCACGGCAGCGGTTCTCCTGGCGCCGTGGTGTGGGAAGCCTTCAGGTGTGACTTTATTTCACGGATGGTAGGAACTCCGGCAACTTTGACAGCACAACGATACGATCCGGACATCCTGCCTACTTCTTATGCGACAGTATCGTGATGACATTTTTCAACAGAACAATGTTCGTCCACACATGGCACGTGTCTCTATGAACTGACTTCATGATGCTCAGGTACTCTCGTGGCCAGCAAGATCGCCAGGTGTCCCAATAGGACATATATGGTGATCAGCTCGGACGTCAAGCCCGCCCCAGAGAACATGTCCAAGTATCAAGGACCAGTTACGAGTTATCGGCCAGCTTGTGTCAGGAGAGGATACAACAGCTTTACGACACTCTTCCCAACCGAATCAGTGCAAGTTATCAGGCTAGAGGATGTGCCTCATACTGACAAGTGGCATCATTCTACCAAGTTCTTTATAAATCTGACTCGATATTACAGTCACTGGAATAACATGAAGTACCTTCTCAATCCGTAACGTCACATATCGTTTCCTACATCCATTTGAGAACCACGCGGCTGCTACGGTTGCAGGTTCGAATCCCGTCTCGGGTATGGATGTGTGTGATGTTAGGTTTAAGTAGTTCTAAGTTTAGGGGAGTGGGTACCTCAGCTGTTATGTCCCATTGTGATTAGAGCCTCTTTGGGTCCTCCATTTTTTTTCCTCAGGTTGTCGATGCCTCCTTGACGTTGTGTTTACGTGATTTCTCCTGTATGTAAACAGGTTCCAAAAAAAATGGTTCAAATGGCTCTGAGCACTATGCGACTTAACTTCTGAGGTCATCAGTCGCCTAGAACTTAGAACTAATTAAACCTAACTAACCTAAGGACATCACACACATCCATGCCCGAGGCAGGATTCGAACCTGCGACCGTAGCGGTCGCTCGGCTCCAGACTGTAGCGCCTAGAACCGGACGGCTTAAACAGGTTCTTATGTAATTATTAGCTATTATACCCTACAACAATGTGTATTAAAATCACATTATCGAATATTGGATTTTTGCTGTCTGAAAGACTAGGAGTCTGCTCGTACCACATGCTTGTCTAGCTTTTTCTCTAATACCGTACCAAATAATTTCTAATCTTGTACTTGGCTCCTTGCAACCAATCATATTTCGTCGGCAAGAGAATCTAACAAGCAATCGTGATCAAGTGAACAATTATTTATAGACGCGTAAGGACTTCAGAAAGTAAGTTACGCGTGTCGGATCACGCCAGTGTTAGAAGAGAATACGTGTTCCGGGCTTCCTGAAGATACATTTATACTGTGGTACAGGTAATAAGAGGTACATCATTGTGTGCGAGTGAAATGACTCCAAAAGTTGAAACACGCGGCGGTATGTAGACCAAATACAATGCCGCGTCCAGACGTAGTGAAATTGTGCCAACAAGTTGACTAAGTGTTCACAGACGTGGGTGATGGTGACCGGGGAGTCCATATCTTGCACCGTGCAATTTCCATTCTATCCAGCACGCTGAAAGAACATCTAGGGGAAAGAGATTTTCCAACGATGAGGACGTTTATGCAGCGGTTCTCTGTTGCTCCGTGACCAAGGAGCAGATTTCTGTCGTCGAGGGGTTGAACGACTGGTGGAACTTTCCGATCATTGTTTACAGACGTTTGGTGACTTTGCTGAAAAATACTGCCCTGTATCTGTGTCACTTTCCAGTGTAGTGCAGCACTGAATAAAAGTTATTTTGCCTGCCATAATAATGTGTAACTTACTTTTTTAAGTCTCCTTGTATATCACGAGCAAGGAAAAAATAAGAGGCTATTCGGAATGTAAGTTCCGACCGATTACGAAAATTAAAACTGTTTTACTTGAAATAGTTAGCTACACCTCACAGCGATTTCTCTACGTTGTCGCCCATCCGACTTTGACATTTGTCGTAGCGTTGTACCAACATTCGAATGCTCTCGTCATAGAAGGCAGCCGCCAGTGCTCTCCGCCAATTCTCTACGCTCATCTACAGCTCGTTGTCCGTCCCAAAATGTCTTCATAACCAGCGGTTCATGTGAGCAGAGATGAGACTGTTACGGGCTTTGTTGCGGATGATCAAACACTTCCCACTGAAAACACTGAAGGAGCATCTTCATTGCCCCTGCAGAGTGCGGCCGAGAATTGTCATGAAGAACGAAAAGCATGACAGTTATATTATGTGGGCTATGCGGGAAACATTATCTTCTAGGCATCTATATCTGCTCACTGTGCGCTCCGAATTGAGAAGAGCGATGTGCCGCGTTCGACGGACATACTAGAGACACTACCCAACACATCTGTGCAAAACGCCATCGGATTTTCGCAGTGGTTTCAATTTCGCGTCCGATCGGAACTTACTTTCCGAATAGCCGTCATATTAGGGATGCATAGGATAGTGAACGGAATGCAAAGGGAATCGACAGCGTCCTTTCCAAGGGCAGTATCGCGGAATTTGTCCTATGCGAGTTAGGGAATCTGCATAAAAGCTTAATTTGATAGGCTGGACGTGGATGTGAACCACGATCTCCCGAATACGAAGTAAGGAAGCACGATAGGTCTTAACACCCGGTTAATAACGAGGTGTTTCGAGAAGGAGAACAAGGTTTGAACGGAGAAGAAAATAGGCCATGTTATTCTCAGGTAAACCTTTCTGGATTCTGCCTTAAGCGATTCAGGGAAACCTGAACCTGGATGACTGCACAGGAATTGGAACCACGGTCCTATCGAATGCATGTACAGTGTCGTACTGCTATGCCGCTTTGATGGGTCACGAAGAAGGATACCGTGCATTACCAATGTGTCGCTTGCTCAGTACAGTGTGAAAAGTGTTTGGTGGCAATCTCTTAAAGTTGAGTTTCATCTCCGTTTCCATTTCTGTACAAGAAAACGGTTACTCAGTGAATTAATATCCTTCATTTTTATTGATACCTATCCCACAGATAATATTAGAGTAACAGCAAACTCAGTCTATCTTCACACGTTCTGTTCGTGAGTACAAGGAAAAACATCAGTATACGCTACCAACGACCTCTCCCTCACACACACGAGGTTTATAATGACGGGCAGAATATACCTCTAGTGCTAGAACAGAGACACCTGTTCGTGTCCCGCAGCGCGCTAATTGGCGATACTGGAAGGAGAGCCAGACACAGATGGAATCCGTGTGGCGGATTAACGACCGTAGCTGGTGCACTGGCCAGCGTGAAGTGGTTTTTAGGCGGCTATCCACGATAGTTTACGCTGGACTGGTGCGCAATTTAAAACAGTTAAAATACGATTCCACAAAGAACAAACTTAGCACAATTCCCAGACTGATATAGCACACGACTTCCCTTCCTTAAGTAACTGCCGGCTGTAGCGCCACGAAGGCATACAGCAAAAGAGTTAAAAATTAAATAAAATTGTCAGATCCTTGAGCACAGCGGAGACAATATGGGACGAGATTAAAGCTAAAAAAAGAAACAAGAAGGCTAGAACAGGAATCACGTTGATTATCCTTGCAGTCATGCTGGTGAAAAGTAGCGAATGAAGTTTTAATACAGCATATTTTGGCTTACTTCTCTATTTACACGTCCGTTTGTACGCACTTTCTACTCTGTCACTTTATTTCACACTTTTCCAGGCCAAGAACGACAGAATTTTGTCTTAAATTACTACCTCCATTGTTTGTTGGAAGTGAAGTCTCACGCGCAGACTGAAAGAGCTGACGATGCATTCCTTCCCACAGGCTGCTGCCTATTGAATGGTCACTTCTTATCAACATAGCGCAGTGCTCAGTTTATAGTGACAGACAGTTTAATCCTATGGTGACATTTTGTGTACTGTGCACACTGCAGCATAGGCCCACACACAACGCTGGTAGCCTGCCACACAACTTTAATCCACATTTTAGAATCCAGAGGTTCGTCGTCAACTCTCCCAGATCTTCGACAGTCTCTAACTAGTAACAGCTCTACTTGAATGCCCACGCTAGAGTGCATTTTGAAAGTTTCAATAGTGTATATTATTTCGACACTGGAAAGTTTGTGTTCAACAGGCAATAAATAGTCTTCCAAGGTAGTAATTATTAACTATTTCGGGGGAATACAGAGTGCTGTAGATGGAGGCCCAGTCGAATTCCAAGTTCACAATGACTAAGGACATTCAGTGTATACTACGAAGGTGTGCTGAAAATCAATGCCTTCGAATTTTAATGTTAGAAGTCTTAAAGCTTTTTAAGGAAAACAAACGTCATTAACATTCTACATCTTTATTTTTCATGTTTTTATCTTTGTTTCTCATCATAGTCACCCTGTGGACGAACACATTTCTACCAACGAGAAACCAGTTAGCTGATACCGCCATTATAGAATGTCTGACTTCGTTGACGGAGCCACAACCTTATCACTGCTTACACCGTTTCATCTCTTCCGACGAGAAGTTCTCGAAGGTGTTCTTTACGTTCTAGGAACAGATGAAAATCAGATTTGCCCAAGTCCGGACTGTATGAAAAATTACCGATGACAGTGAACCCAAGATGTCGTTTTGGTGCAGAGGTCGTAACGCTCGTGTGTGGTCTGGCATTGTCATGATAAAGGAGATGGTGCTCTATATGTGGACGAATTCGAGCTTTCAGTTCTATGACGTTCCCGTTGTACCTTTATCGGTGTGAGGGTGTTATGTTGACGAGTTGCGCAACGAATTGATCTGACAGGTACCCTTTAGCTCCTGCAAGAAGCAGTTTCCACCCAACACGACTACAGAAGTCAGACAGACGCTCCTAACGTACCAAAACGAAATGTCTGAAAAACTTTCAGCAATAAATATCTTCTGGAGTTGTCCGCTGTAAGGAAGGCACAAAAATATTCTATTTTCTTACGTTACTAGTGGGATACGTGGGTACTGGAGGATTGCTAGTTAGTGTAAGAAAAACATTAAACGAAAGGAAAATATTATTTATTGCAAAATTTAAGAAAAATCAAATGAAACTTTTATTTATAAACTGATACACAAATTTCCGGGTTCTTTTCGGAATAGGAGGTTACCTATTATGGATAGAAATCCTGTTAATAACATTTATATACCAAGTGTGGGAAAGCTCTTTTATCCCTTTTCTTTAAGAATGTTATTTACTCGGCAAAATGGGTGAGAGCCGCGCCTACTCAACTTGAATAATAATTATCCGATTGAATTTTCTAAGTACGGTAGAGGCTGTCGCGTGAGAAATGTAATGAAGTGACGTGAATGAAGATGGTATTTCTAATGGAAGAAAGATAGGGCTCGCCTACGCTGTGGACGGGTTATCTGACCGGCGATTCGGCGTGTGTGTGTGTGTGTGTGTGTGTGTGTGTGTTTGTGTGTGTGTGTGTGTGTGTGTGTGTGCGTGCGCGCGCGCTCTCTCTTTCTCTCTCTCTACCTCTCTCTTTCTCTTACGAGTAAAGCGATACGAAAGGAAACGAGTACGTAAGGACCGCCAAAGAAAAACTCAAATAATGTGTGTGTGTGTGTGTGTGTGTGTGTGTGTGTGTGTGTGTGTGTGTAAGGACGATTTAGGGAAGGTGAGGAAGTGTAGCTCATCTATAGAAGAGACCGTAAGGACTTCCACGTAGATCCCTCAGAGTGATTAATGGGTCACGTCGTCCATAAACCGCCCTTTTCAATCTATCCCAGGCATGTTCGATACGGTTCATGTCTGGAGAACATGTTGGCCACTCTAGTCGAGCGATTTCTTTATCCTGAAGGAAGTCATTCACAAGATGTGCACGATGGGGCGCGCGAATTGTCGTCCATGAAGAAGAATGCCTCGCCAATACGCTGCCGATATGGTTGCACTATTGGTTGGAGGATGGCATCCACGTATCGTACAGCCGTTTCGGCGCCTTCCATGACCATCATCGGCATATGTTGGCCCCACATAATGCCACCCCAAAACACCAGGAAACCTCCACCTTGCTGCACTCGCTGGACAGTGTGTCTAAGGTGTTCAGCCAGACCGGGTTGCCTCGAAACACGTCTCTGACGATTGTCTGGTTGAAGGCACATGCAACACTCATCAGTGAAGAGAACGTGATGCCGATCCTGAGCGGTCCATTCGGCATGTTGTTAGACTCATCTGTACTGTGTTGCGTGGTGTCGTGGTTGCAAATATGGACCTCCCCATGGACGTCGGGAGTGAAGTTGTGCATCATGCAGCCTTTTTTGCACAATTTGAGTAGTAACACAACGACCTGTGGCTGCACGAAAAGCATTATTCAACATGGTGGCGTGCTGTCAGGCTTCCTCCAAGCCATAATCCGTAGGTAGCGGGTAGCGGTCATCCACTGCAGTAGTAGTCCTTGGGCGGCTTGAGCGAAGCGCGTCATCGACAGTTCCTGTCTCCCTATATGTCCTCCATGTCCGAACAACATAGCTTTACTTCTCTCCGAGGCGCCTTGACACTTCCCTTGGTGAGAGTCCTTTCTGGCACAAAGTAACAATGCGGGCGCGATCGAACAGCGGTATTGATCGTCTAGGCATGGTAGAACTACAGACAACACGAGCCGTGTACCTCCTTCCTGGTTGAATGACTGGAAGTGATCGGCTGTCGGACTCCCTCCGTGTAATAAGCGCTGCTCATGCATGGTTGTTTATACCTTTGAGCGGGTTTAGTGACATCTCTGAACAGTCATGTGGACTGTGTCTGTGATATAATATCCACAGCCAACGTCTGTCTTCAGGAGTTCTGGGAACCGGGGTGATGCAAAACTTTTTTGATGTGTGTACAAAAGCACCACACCCTGAAAATCACAGAACATTATGAATATGAATTTGCCTGATGATGGCATGATCTAGAACATTTTTGGCGTCGGCTTGTGACGGAACTCCGCTGATGTTCTCTTGTTTTCGGGGTCAAAATGGCGAACCCACGCACGTTTCTGCGGTTAGAAACTCGATTACAGCACGCCGTTTCTCAAGCACAGTCGTAGTTATGTTACATACCGCCATGTAACACGCTACTACTCGGAGCCCGCTAGCGGCAGAAGATTGCAACTTGCGTCAGCGAAGCGGGAAAGTCAACCGAGTCATATGCATGATATGTAAAACCTCAACCGATATCGAGAACTTTTCAGCCCGCCCTCGTACATGTTGTCCCTCCAACAGTGTACTTAGAACCTCAGCTAGTGAGGGGGAGAGATAGGGCGATACTCATGTTACTTTCGCGGGTACTGAAGAAATAGTATTGTGGTTTCACGGTTAATGGCTCTAGGCACATTTACTACTAATAAGTATCTGTTACATGTTCTGACTTTCTAAGAGCTCATAATTAATACGTCTGTCTGTTTGGCGGGGCAGATTGCGAGATCGATTCGCAAAGAGGGGAGTTCGAGGATGGAGAGGGGGGGGGGGGTTGCTCTTGTCCTGCGCCACGCTGAATACGCCCACGTCTTCCTCACTTTCCGGACGTTATCTGATTTGTGGTGTCGGCCTATAACAAGCAGTCCGCCATTCTGGATCTGGAACAAGTGTGATATTGTTTCATTCCTGTCACCACATCAACTTTACCAAAGATTTTGGAGAAAGTGGAGAATGTTGTGTATGCCATCCGGTTGAAAAACTTTATCCTGTGCGTTTTCATAATATAGCGGTTTGGTTGTTGCATCTCTCACGAGCTTAAGACAAACCAGTCAGGCACAAGAAGGTGCAGGAACTCAACAGACTGGCTGGAGTACTACACCTTCATGTACGGCCAGCTCGGACATTACGAATGAAGATACACTGCGCAACAAAATTAAAGGGCCACTTTTTTGAAACTCCGTTATTTATAGGATTGTATGGCTCAACCGGTAAGAACGGAACCCTTGTTGGATCACTTTGTTGTCCGTCTGTCTGTCCGTCTGTTAATACCCCATTTGCTCAGGAACGGCCAGAGGTATCAAGTTGAAATTTATATCAACTGAGGTCTACTGGCCATTGGTGGCGTAAAACATTGAAGCTTCTGAGTCAATGCAGTCAAAAAATAGACCAGTTATGTCACATATTTTAATACTTGCAAACTCACTCATCAAATCCTATTGATGATATATCGGTACACAATTAAGTTTGTGCGGAACCTTCAGAACGCGTGTCCTACTCGCAGTTTTCCGGTTTTCCCATAGAGACGCAGAAGGTCTAAACTTGTCCCGAACGTGCGACAGCCTTCCTGCATAATGGTGCAAAATAATGGCGCCCTGCGACGTCACCCTCGGGCCCAGTGACACTTTAAACAGGAAGGCGTCGACACATGCGTAAAAATGCCAGAGCTGAGACGTCCATGTGAGGTGTAATTTGAGCTACTGATTTCACATTGGCACCAAATTTAACCATAATTTTGCCCAACACCACTTTGGAGGTGTCAGACCATGGAACTATCGTCACACCTTTCCTTACCCTCATCTCACCCCTTCTCTTGACACCTCTGTGAAAGCCGCGCGGGGTAGCCGTGCGGTCTAGGTGCCTCGCCACGGTTCACGCGGCTCCCTTCGTCGGAGGTTCGAGTTCTCACTCGGGCATGGGTGTGTGTGTGTTGTCCTTAGCGTAAGTTAGTTTACGTTAATTAAGTAGTGTGTAAGCCTAGGGACCGATGACCTCAGCAGTTTGGTCCCATAGGAACTTAACACCACCTGTTTCGAGATTTTGATAGTAAACCAATCCGTGATAGACAACGTCTTTCTTCTGGAGTGTGCCATTGGTATTGGATGCTCGTCTCTGCGACGTTCTAGCTCTAACGAAACGAACTCGTGACGATGTTTACAATCAATCTTAGTCTGACATCAATTGTTCCTGCAACTAGTTTGCCGTGATGTGATCTTTCAGGCATTCTCGGCGAAACGGATAATTACAAGTTCTTGAATTTTCAGACGAGTTGTCATTTTGAATTAAAAGTTCTCGGGTTTCCAGCCTCGTCAAACGGTTAAAATTCCACTAAAGTTTTAACTATTTAACTATTTCACCTTCTATGTAATGTTACCGCTGCGAACGCTGCATTCTTACGAGCTGTCAATTTCTTTCCACGATATTTCGACAACTTCCCTAGTTGTCTTCCTCCGATGCTCGCTGTTTGGACTCCAATCAAACAGTGAATGGGGGCAGGCTATGCCCCGCCGTAACAATTGTTTACCGACGGCGTCAAAGAACAAAACGCTCGAAGAAATTTCAGACGAACCAAAAAGGCTATGCCAACCCGCAAAAATGTTATAAATAAAGAACGTGCTGTAACACAATAACCTTCACGAAAAACCTTCGTAATACCCGCTCACATATGAACACAGAGAGAGGCCATTGTTATGTCTTACGTTATTTAAGTAACGTTATCCGGGTTATACGCTTTACTTACACTAAAGCCTCCATCTTTGTTAATTACATAATCTACCACTCTAATGTCGACTGCTACCATTATTACACTGTCTCAGAAACAAAAGCTCTATATTCTGCAAGTTTTACCTCAATCGTTTTACCACTATATCTCCAGAGGCAAGAGGGCTATAAAAGCATACGATTGGTATTTTTGGCCCAACTTTGCTGCTTACCTTCTCGCAGATTATTTCACATTGCAGTATCCGAAATATATGTGATCGACTATTTTACGACAATACGTAAGCCACTACCTTTAGCATCCCGCCTATTCTTGAGATACGCTAGTGTCCAAAAGTAAAGCGTAATCACGAAAACACGCAAATGAAAAGAGAAAAGTTGAACAATCACCCAACATCACCATAAATAGTTATCTACAAAGCCTACTTGTTCGCTCTGTATAGGAAAGGAGTACACCTTGCTGTGAATGGCGGTGTAACTGAAAGGTAAACATAAACAGAGCATGAGACTACTCATGTTTCAGCCTTCTTTGTGCGTTCCTAGTGAGCAGGGTGTAGTCACTTGCTGAAGTTGACAATGTAACACCACAAAGGCGCCATTTGGACTCTTATTTTGCAGGATAGAATACTCGGCTGTCTGGGAGTAGGTCAGACATAGACAGAAGTCTCAGTATCTTTGGATGTGCTACAAACGGTCATTTCGAGGCTTTAGTAACGGTTTCGAGACGTGGGAGATGTTCGTTGTAAGCAGGAATATATATATTAGGATGTCATGAGAGAAAAGCGCGATATAATGCCTGCATGACCGATGTTGATCGGCGTGGAGGAGGTCATTCCATTCGAGATACTTCTCTATGTTTGAACCAAATGGTTCAAATGGCTCTGAGCACTATGGGACTCAACATCTTAGGTCATAAGTCCCCTAGAACTTAGAACTACTTAAACCTAACTGACCTAAGGACATCACACACACCCATGCCCGAGGCAGGATTCGAACCTGCGACCGCAGCAATCCCGCGGTTCTGGACTGCAGCGCCAGAACCGCTAGACCACCGCATGTTTGAATCCAAAATATGTTCTACAACATATGGACGTCAATGATATTGGGCAGTAGTTTTGTTGATCACTTCTGCTACACTTCTTATAGGAGGATGCGCTTTCATCCAACCACTGGGCGCAGTTTTTTGTTCCAGTATATTATTGTTCATACGGGTGCTGTCTCAGCTACGAATTCTGTATAAAATCTGACAGATATTCCATCGGTCCCTAGAATTTCATTGTAAACAAAGCAGGTATTCACTGAAAAGCCAAAGAAACTAGTACACCTGCCTAATATGGTGTAGGGCCCACGCGAGCACGCAGAAGTGCCGCAACATGATATGGCATTGTCTCAACTATTGTCTGAAGCTGTGCTGGAGTGAACTGACACCAAGAATCCTGCAGGACTGTCCATAAATCCGTAAGAGTACGACGGGGTGGAGATCTCTTCTGAACAGGACGTTGCAAGGCCTCCCAGATATGCTCAATAATGTTCATGTCTGGGGAGTTTGGTGGCCAGTGGAAGTGTTTAAACTCAGAATATGTACCTGGAGCCACTCTCTAGCAATTCTGGACGTATGGGATGTCGGATTGTCTTGCTGTAATTGCCCAAGTCCGTCAGAATGCACAATGGACATGAATGGATGCAGGTGATCAGACAGGATGCTTACGTACGTGTCACCTGTCATCTGTCACCTGTCAGTGTCATATCTAGACGTATCAGAGGTCCCATATCACTCGAGGCTCCACCAGCTTGAACAGTACCCTGCTGACATGCAGGGGCATGGATTCATGAGATTGTCTCCATGCCCGTATGCGTCCATCCGCTCGATACAATTTGAGACGAGACTCGTCCGACCAAGCAACATGTTTCCAGTCATCAGCAGTCCAATGTCGGTGTTGACGCGCCAAGGCGAGGCGTAGAACTTTGTGTCGTGCCGTCATCAAGGGTACACGAGTGGGCCTTCGGCTCCGAAAGCTCATATCTATATATAGATGATGTTTCGTTGAATGCTTCGAACGCTGACACATTTTGATGACCCAGCATTGAAATCTGAAGCAATTTGCGGAAGGTTTGCACTTATATATGTTATTCAGAAGCGCCAAAGAAACTGGTATACGCATGCGCATTCAAATACAGAGATACAAACAGGCAGCAAACGCCTGTATAAGACAAAAAGAGTCTGGCGCAATTGTTAGATCGTTTACTGCTGCTACAGTGGCAGATTTTCAAGATTTAAGTGAGTTTGAATGTAGTGTTATAGTGGACGCACGAGCGATGGGACACAGCATCTCCGAGGTAGCGATGAATTAGGGATTTTCCCATGCGACCATTTGATGAGTGTACCGTGAATATCCCAAAGAAAGCAGGTGTTGACAGATGGGAAAATTACCGAACAATCAGTTTAATAAGCCACAGCTGCAAAATACTAACACGAATTCTTTACAGACGAATGGAAAAACTAGTAGAAGCCGACCTCGGGGAAGATCAGTTTGGATTCCGTAGAAACACTGCAACACGTGAGGCAATACTGACCTTACGACTTATCTTAGAAGAAAGATTAAGGAAAGGCAAACCTACGTTTCTAGCATTTGTAGACTTAGAGAAAGCTTTTGACAATGTTGACTGGAATACTCTCTTTCAAATTCTAAAGGTGGCAGGGGTAAAATACAGGGAGCGAAAGGCTATTTACAATTTGTACAGAAACCAGATGGCAGTTATAAGAGTCGAGGGACATGAAAGGGAAGCAGTGGTTGGGAAGGGAGTAAGACAGGGTTGTAGCCTCTCCCCGATGTTATTCAATCTGTATATTGAGCAAGCAGTAAAGGAAACAAAAGAAAAATTCGGAGTAGGTATTAAAATCCATGGAGAAGAAATAAAAACTTTGAGGTTCGCCGATGACATTGTAATTCTGTCAGAGACAGCAAAGGACTTGGAAGAGCAGTTGAATGGAATGGATGGTGTCTTGAAGGGAGGATATAAGATGAACATCAACAAAAGCAAAACGAGGATAATGGAATGTAGTCGAATTAAGTCGGGTGATGCTGAGAGAATTAGATTAGGAAATGAGACACTTAAAGTAGTAAAGGAGTTTTGCTGTTTGGGGAGCAAAATAACTGATGATGGTCGAAGTAGAGGGGATATAAAATGTAGACTGGCAATGGCAAGGAAAGCGTTTCTGAAGAAGAGAAATGTGTTAACATCGAGTATAGATTTAAGTGTCAGGAAGTCATTTCTGAAAGTATTTGTATGGAGTGTAGGCATGTATGGAAGTGAAACATGGACGATAAATAGTTTGGACAAGAAGAGAATAGAAGCTTTCGAAATGTGGTGCTGCAGAAGAATGCTGAAGATTAGATGGGTAGATCACATAACTAATGAGGAAGTATTGAATAGGATTGGGGAGAAGAGACGTTCGTGGCGCAACTTGACCAGAAAAAGGGATCGGTTGGTAGGACATGTTCTGAGGCATCAAGGGATCACCAATTTAGTATTGGAGGGCAGCGTGGAGGGTAAAAATCGTAGGGGGAGACCAAGAGATGAATACACTAAGCAGATTCAGAAGGATGTAGGTTGCAGTAGGTACTGGGAGATGAAGAAGCTTGCACAGGATAGAGTAGCATAGAGAGCTGCATCAAACCAGTCTCAGGCCTGAAGACCACAACAACAACCGTGAACATCAGGAATTCGGTAAAATATCAAATTTACAGAGTGGCTTCAGGAACATATTCTGAGTTTAAACACTTCCGCTGCCCACCAAACTCCCCAGATAAGAACATTATTGAGCTTATCTGGAATGCCTTGCAACGTGCTGTTCAGAAGAGATCTCCACCTCCTTGTGTTCTTACGGATTTATGGATAGCCCTGCAAGATTCATGGTGTCAGTTCCCTCCATCTCTACTTAAGACATTATTCGAGTCCACGTCACGAGGTGTTGCGGCACTTCTGCGTGCCCACCTTGCCCTACCCGATATGCAGCTGAGATAGCGCCCATTTGAACAATAATATATCATAGATCCATCGAACAAAAAACTGTACCCAGTGATTGGAAGTAAGCACATTGTCCTACGAGAAGGGTAGTAGAAGTGATCCACAAAATTACTGCTCAGTATCATTGGCGTTCATACATTTTAGAACATTTTTTGAGTTCAAACGTAGAGAGGTATCTCGAATAGAATGACCTCCCCCACGCCCACCAACATCGGTCATGCGGGTATTATCTCGCGCTTTTCCCACATGACATCCTAAAAGTAATGGAATAAGATTCACCTATAAGTTCAATATTTCTTGTCTTCCAAAAAGCGTTTGAATCTGTACTATGCCAAAATTTACTAAAAAAAGTACAATAATAAAGGGTACCAAACAAAATTTGCGACTATGTTGAGGATTTATTAGTACAGAGAACGTATCACGTTATAATGATTGAGGGTCATCGGCAGATAAGAAATTAACTTCAGGCTTAACCCAGGAAAGGGTAACGGGGCTCTTGCTGCTCATCACTTATATTACTGACTTGGCAGACAGTATTAATAGCACCCAAAGATATTTTGCAGATGATGCAGATTCTGTAATGAGAAAAAGCTGCACTGATCTTTCGTCAGATTTTTATAAGATTACAAAGTGGGGCAAATATTGACAACTCACTTTAAACATACAACAATTAAAAATTTTGCACTTCAATAAACGCGAAAGGCAGTACCATATAACTACAATATCAGTGAGTCACAACTGGGAACAGTCAACTCGCAAAAATCCCTGGATGTGACAGTCTGTATGGATAAGATATGGAATGTCCACAATGGGACAACCATAGGTTGGTTGATTTTGGGGAAGGGACCAAACAGCAAGGTCATCGGTCACATTGGATTAGGGATGGACGGAAAAGGAAGTCGGCCATGCCCACTCAAAGGAACCATCCCGGCATTTGCCTGAAGCTATTTAGGGAAATCACGGAAAACCTAAATCAGTTCGGCCGGACGCGTGTTTGAACTGCCGTCCTCCAGAATGGGAGCCCAGTGTGCTAACCACTGTGCCACCTCGCTCGGTGACAACTGTAGGCAGATTTGGGTTCATTGGCAGGATGCTGGGGAAAGCAGTCTGTCTACAAAGGCGACTGCTGAGATAACAGTTGTGCGTCTCATCTTAGAATATTTCTCAAGTGTATGGGACCGATACCGGATAGGACCAACATGGAATATTGATCGTAACGTCATGGGTAGAGCAAGTGATCAATTATTCGTTTGCTTCATGGCAGAACATCACGGAAATACTAAAAAACTCGAATTTACCGGACGCTCGAAGGTAGACCCCAATTACCCCATCAAAGCCTATTTGCAAAGCTTCAAGATTCAGCTCCCTATATATCACTTGCGTAGGCACTACGAAGACTAGATTAGTCTCATTACAGAGATATTCAAGCAGTGATTCTTGTCGTGTTCCACATGCAGTTCCAACAGAAAGCAAGCCTAGCATGTGGAACAATGATAAGTACCCTTTGCCATGTACTTCACAGTAATGTGTTGAGTAAGTACATGGGCTGGAAAAAGATAAGGGGTCACCAAAAATACAACACATTCCAATGTCTGATACGGTGTAGGAAACCAGTTGGCACTCAAACAGCGTCCACGTGTCTCGGAATGGATAAATACAGGTCCTGTATAGTTTTCAAAGGAATCTTATACCATTCTTTCTGCAAAATAGCTTCAAGTGCAGTTAAAGATGATGGAATTGGATTATGATCACGAACACTTCCCTCTAAAGTAAACTACAAAAGATCAGTAATACTAGACACTGCAGTGGCCATAGGAGATGTGACCATTCATTCTCGTGTTCACAAAACAAGTCCTGGGCGATTCTAACTGTGTGAATAGGGACTCTGTCGTCTTGAAATGCTGCATCACCACTGGGGAACAAACGTTGCACCATGGGATGGACATGATCAGCCAAAATGATCACATACGCTGGAGTGGCGGAAGTCATGAGACAGCGATATTTACAGCTACATATGGTGGCAGTATCGCGTACAAAAATTATAAAAGGGCAGTTAACTGGCGGAGCTGTCATTTGCACTCAGGTGATTCATATGAAAAGGTTTCCGACGTGATTATGGCCACACAACGGAAATTAACAGACCTCGAACGCGGAATGGAAGTTGGAACTAAACTCACGGGACATTCCATTTCGAAAATCGTTGGGGAATTCAGTATTTCGAGATCCACGAGATCCACAGTGTCAAGACTGTGCCGAGGATACCAAATTTAAGGCACTACCTCTCACCACGGACAAGACAGTTGCCGACGGCCTTCACTTAACGACCGAGAGCGTGGCGTTTGCGTAGAATTGTCAGTGCTAATACACAAGTTACACTGCGTGAAATAACCGCAGAAATCAATGTGGGACGTATGACGAACGTATCCGTTAGGAGAGAGCGGCGAAATTTGGCGTTAATCGGCTATGGCAGCAGACGATCGTTCCGAGTGCCTTTGCTAACAGCGCATAGTCTGCAACGCCTCTCCTCCGCACGGTTTCTAGGGTTCAAGTGTGGTATAGATCCCACGAAGCCATGGACCCAAGTTGCCAACAGGGCACTCTGCAAACTGGTGATGGCTCGATTATGGTGTGGGCTGTGTTCACTTTGAATGGACTAGGTCGTCGGTTGTGGTCGGCTACGCGGAGACCATTTGGAGCCATTCATGGACTTCATCTTCCCAAACAACGATGGAATTTTTATGGATCACAAAATGCAATGTCACCAGGGCACAACTGTTCGTGATTGGTTTGAAGAATATTCTGGATACCAGAATGAGATTTTCACTCTGCAGCGGAGTGTGCGCTGATATGAAACTCCCTGGCAGATTAAAACTGTGTGCCGGACCGAGACTCGAACTCGGGACCCTTGCCTTTCGCGGGCAAGTGCTCTACCAACTGAGCTACCCAAGCACGACTTTAATATCCTGGTTGATTCTGGCGAATGATGTGACCACCCAGATCGCCCAAAATGAATTCCATCGAATATTTATGGGACATAACTGATCAGATCGTGCACAAAATCCTGCACCACCAACACTTTCGCAACTATGAACATCTATAGAGGCAGCATGGATCAATATTTTTGCAGAGGACTTCTAATGACTTGTTGAGTCTATGGCACGTCTAGCTGCTGTACTACGCCGGCCAAAAGGAGGCCCCACACGACATTAAGAGGTACCCCATACTATTGTCACGCCAGTGTAATCCCTCGCAGTAATGCGACCTTGCAGAGTGACCATGTGGGCCATGGAATACCCGGATATGGCTGGCCAAATTATCACCGAAATCCTGTCTTGTTTCACTCTTGGGGAGTTAACTCGGCCACAATTTGGAAACACTGTGCAATAAGACTGATCCGATTACCTTACTTTCTTCCATTGCTTATAAATCCATGTTTTGTGGCTTTGGCACCACGTTTCCCTATTACGGTGCATTTGCACACCTGAAGAGTGGTTTTGGATTTCATCTCGCCCTGAAATTTCCTGCTTATGGAGCTATCTTCGTGTTGTTTTGGTGCTGAAACACTCGCGATTGCGACATTCGCAGACATTTTTCCGTGTTGTGACTTGGCGGATGACGTTTATCTGCTTTCCCTGTTTGCGGTATAAAAATTCGGTGCTTCTTGAAGCACCAAGAATTTCGACTTCCTTGGTTACGGAAGCATCTACCATAGGAGCAACAACAATTTGCCCAGTTCCGAATTCACTTAGCTCCGACATAATGCAATCCCAACCACATAGAGCACTGTTCTGGCCACGACTGATACAAGCAACGTATTGAGGACAGTGCACAGGTGCCGTTCGTGATCAAATAGAACACTGCAACCTGCAGACTTGGCTATCACCCGCATTTACGTTGAAGTATGTACTCACATCAAAAAAAAGTTTTCCATCACCCCGGTTCCCAGTACTCCTGAAGATAGACGTTGACTGTGGATATTGTATCAGAGACATAGTCCCTTTGACTGTTCAGAGATGTCATTAAACCGGCCCAAAGATGTAAACAACCATCCATGAGCAGCACCTATAAGACGGAGGGGGTCCGACAGCCGATCAGTTCCAGTCATTCCACCAGGAAGGAGGTACACTGCTCGTGTTGTCTGTAGTTCAACCATGACTAGACAGTCAATACCGCAGTTTTATCGTGTCCACATTGTTACTTTGTGCCAGGAAGGGCTCTCAACAAGGGAAGTGTCCAGGCGTCTCGGAGTGAACCAAAGCGATGTTCGGACATGGAGGTGATACACAGAGACACGAACTGTCGATGACATGCCTCTCTCAGGCCGCCCAAGGGCTATTACTGCAGTGGATGACCGCTACCTACGGATTATGGCTTGGAGGAAATCGGACAGCAACGCCATCGTGTGGAATAGTGCTTTTCGTGCAGCCACACGACGTCGTGTTACGACACAAATTGTGCGCAATAGGTTGCATGGTACGCTACTTCACTCCCGACGTCCATGGCGAAGTCCATCTTTGCAAGCACGATACCATGCAGCACAGTACAGATGGGCCTTACATGCCGATTGGACCGCTCAGGACTGGCATCACGTTCTCATCACCGATGAGTGTCGCATATGCCTTCAACCATACAATCGTCGGAGACGTGTTTGGAGGCAACCGATCAGGCTGAACGCCTTAGACCCACTGTCAAAAAATAGTTCAAATGGCTCAGCACTATGGGACTTAACTTCTAAGGTCATCAGTCCCCTAGAACTACTTAAACCTAACTAACCTAAGGACATCACACACATCCATGCCCGAGGCAGGATCCGAACCTGCGACCGTAGCGGCCGCGCGGTTCCAAACTGTAGCGCCTTTAACCGCTTGGCCACCTCGGCCGGGCGACCCACTGTCCAGCGAGCGCAGCAAGGTGGAGGTTCCCTGCTGTTTTGGAGTGGCATTATGTGGGGTCGACGTATGCCGCTGGTGGTCATGGAAGGCGGCGTAACGGCTGTACGATACGTGTATGCCATCCTCCGACCGATAGTGCAACCATATCTGCAGCGTAGTGGCGAGGCATTCGTCTTCACGGCCGACAATTCGCGTCCCCATTGTGCACATCTTGTGAATTACTTTCTTTAGGATAACGACATCGGTCGACTAAAGTGGCCAGCATGTTTTCCAGACATGAACCCTATCGACAATAGGTGGGATAGATTGAAAAGGGCTGTTTATAGACGGCGTGACCATCAACCACAGTGAGGGATCTACACCAAATCGCCCTTTAGGAGTGGGACAATCTGGAGCAAGAGTGCCTTGATGAACTTGTGGATACTATGCCACGAGAAATACAGGCATGCATCAATGCAAGAGGACGTGCTACTGGGTATTAGAGGTACCGGTGTGTACAGCAATCTGGACCACCACCTCTGAAGGTCTCGCTGTATGGTGGTACGACATGCAATGTGTGGTTTTCCTGAGCAATAAAAAGGGTGGATATGATGTTTATGTTGAACTCTATTGCAATTTTCTGTACAGGTTTTGGAACTCTCGGAACCGAGGTGATGCAAAACTGTTTTTGATGTGTGTATTTCTCGCGGTATTTCCGTATTTTTGTCCAACCTCTGTATGTATGTAACTCTCGCGATGTACTTTTTTCTGTTATCAGGATTGGAATAGCCTACCCACGAATCGGAGGCAGCTACTATGAAGGATGTTTTCGTCTATATGCAAGCTCTTCCTTCAACTCATGGCAGCTTCAGGAAACATATATAATATAGCAGTGACTGGTTGTGCTTGAAAGCTAGTATGGCACTGCTTTGATTGTCCGACAATAGTTTGTTCATGCCTTTGCAATAACTGGCACGTATGGTGACTGTAAGCATGGCGTGCTAGACGTACCTTGTGCTCCCTATGCGCCGTCACGCTGCGGGACAGCGCGAGCGCCGCCGCCGCCCACAGCACGAGTAGCGTCGCCATCGGCGCCTGCAACCAATCACAACACTTAGGCACACGCTCAAAGTATACCAGAATATTATTTTCTATGGAAAATAACCGACTATAACTAACATTGTTGCTCATCTATTAATATATACTTGAAAGCAGGTGGTGAACGTTGTAAATCCACATTGGGGACAAATACAGGGTGTTTCAGTACCCCTACCGCTGGGTTGTATGCAACCCGCAACGCCCTCGAATACCATGTACAAGATTTTCGTATTCTCTCGCTCGCTATGCCCAGACTATTAGCCCTACAGAACAAATGAACAGATCTTTTTGCAGGAAATTTAATGTAGTTAATTTTTGTACTGGGATAGATGTTTCTCATGAGCCAATTGATGACGAGCAAGCAGAATGTATTTGTGATTTTGGTTTAGAGCATGGGGTACGCATACACCTGATTTGTGAACCATCCCCATCGCATGCAAATATCGCACGATCGTGGAATGATCACAGTTCGTCACATTTGCCAGCCCTCGAGTACACTGATTGGTATCATTGTGGATCAACCTGTTTAAACGATCTTCATCAAATCCCGAAGAACTTCCTGAAAGTGGAGAGTCACTGATGTCAAAACGATCCTCTTTAAAACGAGAAAAACATTTTCTTGTCGTGATCCGTCTAATGGCATTGTCCCCCTATGCGGCGTAAACGTTTCTGGCTACTTCCACTGCTGTCACCCCTCTATTGAACACAAACATGGAATATGTCGGAAATGTTCCGCTTCTCCATTCCATTTTCTAGCGTCCACAGCTTCACCCACTATTTTCAAATGACAAAATGACAAGATGTAAACTCCAATAGCAACAGTGAGTTACAAATAAAAAATGGCAATCGATAAATAAACCCATAGCAACCGGGAGATCAACATGCAAAACCAAAACGTTACGAACTTATTCTCCAACTTAATAATTCGATGCAACAATACGGAGAATATGGTTTGTCTACATGTAGTGAGACACCTCCCCACTAGTGAACTACGTCACGGCGCGTATTACGAATTCTCTGATACGTGTCATTTTTCTGTATGTCTTGTAGTTTTCACACATCTTGTTCTGAAACCCTGGAAGTACTTACAAGTAACACAACAGTAATGATAATCTAAGGACCACGTCGCTCAGTGTTACTTACTACTTTGAGACAAATGGAATATTAGCAGACAATTTGTTAGTACATTTCACAATCAAGTGGTACGTGATCAATAAATGCAATCCAGTCAATCGCTACTTTCACACTGTGTGTATAAGGCAACACGTTCAGGTGGTGCGTGTTGCTTGCAGCAAGTCTGGGTTGGACCACACGTTTAATAACAATGACCTTGAAGTGGCACGAATAGTTTTTGCTGGGACTGTAGGTGCACGATCAGGCTAGTTCATCCGGCACTAGCCATTCAAGTCCAGAAATACTACGAGAGTTAGTCAAATGAAAACCTTAATTTTTTTTAAAAAATATTATTTATTGTGTAGAAGTGGTACAAAGCTGTGTCACTTTTCAACTTAATCTCTCCCATGCTCAATGCAAGTCCTCCAGCGCTTACAAAGTGCATAAATTCCTTTAGAAAAAAATTCTTTTGGTAGTCCGCGCAACCACTCATGCACCGCGTGGCGTACCTCTTCTTCAGAACGGAACTTCTTTCCTCCCATTGCGTCTTTGAGTGGTCCAAATATATGGAAATCACTTGAGGCAAGGTCTGGTGAGTATGGTGGATGAGGAAGACACTCAGAATGCAGGTCTGTGATTGTTGCAACTGTTGTACGGGCAGTGTGGGGCCTTGCATTGTGATGTTGCAAAAGGACACCTGCTGACAGCAATCCATGTCGCTTTGATTTGATTGCAGGCCGCAGATGATTTTTTAGGAGATCTGTGTATGATGCACTGGTGACAGTGGTCCCTCTAGGCATGTAATGCTCCAAACTGACGCCTTTTTCGTCCCAAAAGAGAGCCAGCATAGCCTTCCCTGCTGATGGTTCTGTTCGAAACTTCTTTGGTTTTGGTGATGAGGGATGGCGCCATTCCTTGCTCGCTCTCTTCGTTTCCGGTTGGTGGAAGTGAACCCAGGTTTCGTCCCCAGTAACGATTCTTGCAAGGAAGCCATCACCTTCTCGTTCAAAGCGCCGAAGAAGTTCTTCACAAGCAATAATACGTCGTTCTCTCATTTCAGGAGTCAGCTGCCGTGGAACCCATCTTGCAGACACTTTGTGAAACTGGAGCACATCATGCACAATGTAGTTCAAATGGCTCTGAGCACTATGGGACTTAACAGCTGAGGTCATCAGACCCCTAGAACTTAGAACTACTTCAACCTAACTAACCTAAGGACATCATACACATCCATGCCCGAGGCAGGATTCGAACCTGCGATCGTAGCGGTCGCGCGGTTCCAGACTGAAGCGCCTAGAACCGCTCGGCCACCACGGCCGATTGCACAATGTGGTGTGTTGACCCATGACTAATCTGTAAACATGCTGCAATTTCATTCAGTGTCACTCAGCGATTTTCCTTCACTATGGCTTCAACTGTTGCAATGTTCTGTGGAGTCACAACTCGTTGTGCCTGACCTGGACGAGGAGCATCTTCCACCGAAGTCACACCATTTGCGAACTTCCTACTCCATTCGTAGACTTGCTGCTGTGGCAAAATTGCATCACCGTACTGAATCTTCATTCGTCGATGAATTTCGATAGGTTTTACACCTTCACTACGCAAAAACCGAATAACAAAATGTTCAAATGTGTGTGAAATCTTATGGGACTTCACTGCTATGGTCATCAGTCGCTAAGCTTTCACACTACTTAACCTAAATTATCCTAAGGACAAATACACACACCCATGCCCGAGGGAGGACTCGAACCTCCTCCGGGACCAGCCGCACAGTACGTGACTGCAACGCCCTAGACCGCTCGGCTAATCCCGTGCGGGAAACCGAATAACAGAACGCTGTTCTTCCCTGGGGCAAGTGGCAAGTGGGGCGGCCATATTTATATTGATACTGCGACGGTATGTGTGCATCTGCACTACGCTGCCACCTACCGGCCATTCTGCACGCTGTTTGTAGCACGCTTACCAACTTACAGGATAACGAAATTTCGATTTGTTATTACAAATTTAAGGGTTTCATTTGACTCACCCTCGTACTTGTTTCGCTTTGATTAAGGATGCAATGGCTGTTGCCACGCAGATAGGAACATTACTACGCTATTACAAAAAATGACCGATTCGAAACTATTTCCCACATTGTGGGAAGCATGCTATTGTGCAGAAGCTGATTTATTTCGACATCATCCAAACTTAATAGTTTGAGCTCAAACCAGGGAAAACAGATATGACCATTTCTCAACTATCACCAAATTGCACAAACGTAACAATGCTCTCAGGTACAAAACATTCGTCGGGCGTTCGTCAAGTGCGCATCGGACAGTCTGAGTGGCACATCTTATAACATGACTCGCTACTCCATGGAACAATCTTTAACCCTTGCCCCATGTAACAATGACGGCGCAGTTTGCAGATTGTAAGCGACATGGCGCACACTTGTGGTCAGTGGCTCTTGCAAATTGGAAATTTGTGGTAAGTTCCTATGGGACCAAACTGCTGAGGTCCTTGATCCCTAGGCTCACACAACTAAATGTAACTTAAGTTAGCTTACGCTAAGGACAACATACGCACCCATGCCCGACGGAGTATCTTTTACGTCGCAGCACGACCATGGAAATATTGCCCTATCACGGTTCGACGAATTTTTTATGTCACCAATCTCTGTAAGTGAGGTACAACGTCCCGAAGTAGCTGACAAGGCTGTTTGATGACTCGTTCATAAAGTATGAGGTACACTTCGGTGGTAACCGTCAGTTCGTTCATTAGGTATTCGGAGATATATTGGGTGAAATACTCCGTTCTGAAACAAATGGAGCTGCTGATTCCATTGACTGCTGTTGGCCTAGGCGTCGTATTCCCTACTGGAGACTGCTGGAGTGTGCGGAGATTTTACGTTTCACAGTGTTTTTGGGTCTTGTTCAGATCCCAAAACCAGCATTGAAATCATCCTATTTCTTTCTTGCTCTTTTTGATGACCACATTGAGCTGTAGGGTGATGGTCAACACACAGTAGTAGTAACTGAGATCATCGAAGTTCAAAGAGCCGGCCGTTGTGGCCGAGCGGTTCCAGGCGCTTCAGTGTGGAACCGCGCTGTTACTACGGTCCCACGTTCGAATCCTGCCTCAGGCATGGATGTGTGTCAAGTCCTTTGGTTAGTTAGGTTTAAGTAGTTCTAAGTCTAGGGGACTAATGACCTCAGATGTTAAGTCCCATAGTGCTTAGAGCCATTTGAAGAATTTGACTTCAAAGATCTACGAGGGTGTGCTCAAAATAACGCCTCCGAATTTTCTGTGTGAAAACTCTTAAACATTGTTAAAAAAAACGTTAGTAACATTCTACATTTTTATTCTTCATGTCTAAATATTTTCAGCCCTCAGCCGCTACAAGGCTCCGAATTGTAGCATATCACCTGGCGGTGTGTAACGTAACTATGTCGGTGCTTGGGGAACAGCGTGCTGTAATCGAGTTTCGAATTCGAAGAGTTTTCCACACACGGAGCATCCTATGCTTCAGCAAGACAGTACACAGCACACAAGAGCGTTGCATCTGCAACAATCGGACGCCTTGGTTTCACTGTCACCGATCGTCCCCCATACGGTCCCGACTCGGTCCCATTCGATTTTAATCTATTTTCAAAACTTAAGGTGTGGTTGTGGCTCCGTCAACAAAGTCAGACATCTACAACGACGGTATCAACATACTGGTCTCCAGCTGGGAGAAATGTGTTGTCGCCCAGGTGACTCTGTTCCGAAATAAATATTTAGACATGAAGAATATAGATGTAGAATGTTAATGCCGTTTGTTTTATTTAAAAAGCTTTAAGAGTTTTCTCATAAAAAATTCGCAGGCATTAGTTTTCGGCACGCCCTCGTACCAAAACAGAAGAGTTTACTTAAGATAAGGAGACTGTTGTGCCGTTCTCAGGAAACGCTGTCATCGCCTCTGCAATTCTACTAAGATTTAAAACAAACTCATCGAATATCTACAGTATCTAGTTGGTCTTCATTAGTTTTTCTCAGCGGGCGCAGTATCATCAAGTCTAAGCACTGTTGGTCTATTGTCAGTAGTATCCATCTTTCACAGCCATATAGCGTAATATTCGAGATGAGTGTTTTAGCTATTTACTTCTTTAGACACTGAGTGATTATGTTTACTGTTAGCTGCCTTCTTTCTTTAAAAACCATTTTACTGTTGAAAATATTTTCGGAATCAGTATGCGCTGTATTTCTCTTCCGTGATTGTAGCGCATTAGTAACCGAACTTCTCTACAAGTTGTCACTTCCTTCAGTATGGATAATAAGTATTTCATTGCCTATCATTTACTGGGAATCAAAGTTTTGGTTTTGATAGTACTAGTATTAAGTTAGGATCTTTTAAAAATTGTTATAAATGTTAACATACCTAGTACATACTTTTCACTGTCATTTCCTGGGATAATACCATATGATAATTAGACACACTGCATGAAAATGCACTTTACTTAACGACACACGTTTTTCCTTTGTACATCATCATCATCATCATCATCAGTGTTCTGCCAAAAGGCAGGTTTTCACATGGTAGTTGTCCAGGCTTTCCGGTCTTCTGCCATCCTCTTCAGGTCTGCATAATTTCCTCTTCCCTTATGTCGTCTATCATCTTGTATCTCCTTCTTCTTCTCAGTCTTCTCCCACAAACCAATCCTTCCAAAGCATCTGCTAGCAAGCACTCCTTTCTCAATAAACGTCCCAACCTGTTCTTTTTCCTTTCTCTTACAACCTTCAGCAGACATCTTGTCTCACCAACCCTTCCCAATACTCTTTCATTACTCACTCTTTCCCTCCAGCTTATTCTCTCCATTCTCCTCCACATGCACATTTCAAGTGCTTCTAATCTTTCTTCATCCTCTCGTCTCAGCGTCCATGTTTCTGCCCCATATAGTGCCACACTCCAGACAAAAGATTTGCCAAACCTTTTCCTTACTCCTTTATCTAATTTGCCACATAAAAGTCTCCTCTTTCTGTTGAATGCCTCCTTCGCTATGGTAATTCGAGTTTTCACCTCCTGGTGAGATCTCAAGTCTTCAGTTATTGTGCTTCCAAGATATTTAAATGCACTTACTTGGCTAATGGTAGATTGTCCTATTTTAATATTGGATAGTCTGCGTCTTTTACTGATGACCATACTCTTTATTTTTGCTGTGTTTATTTGCATCCCACATTCCACACAAGCTTCGTTCAGATCTTTCAGCATGTTATTCACTGTCCGCTCACTTTCTTCCACCAACAGCATGTCATCAGCAAATCTTATATATTCCATTCTATTTCCACCAATACATATTCCTCTTTTCACATCTAAGCTTTTCGCAATAATCTCTTCAAGGTATACGTTAACCAACAGCGGGGAAAGGCAATAACCTTGTCTAACACCTCGTCCAATGCTGCTTCCTTCTGACATTTTATTTCCAATCCATATCCTTACTTTCTGGTGTAAATATTCTGTATCTGTCATCTCTCTTTCCAATCTACTCGTTTCCTCTTCAAAATATCCATCACCTGTTTCCACTGAACTTTGTCAAAAGCCTTTTCTAAATCTATAAAAATAGCAAAGATTCCTCTACCGTTTTTCCATATATCTATCCCCTATGGTTCTTAACAGGCCAATAGTATCTCTTGTTCCTTTTCCTCTTCTAAATCCGAACTGCTCCTCTGCAAACCCGCTATCCAGCTTGCCATATAGCCTTCTATTCAACACTCTCAGCAAGACTTTAGCTGCATGAGAAATTAGACTGATGGTCCGGTGCTCTCCACATTTTTTAGTGTTTCTCTTTTTCTCTATTGGTATCATAAATGTTACAAGGAGTTCCTCAGGCCATTCCCCTTTGTCATATATCTCGTTACAGAGGTAGACTATTTCTTTTCTTGCCTTGTTTCCCAGACTCTTCAACAGTTCTGCTGGCAAATCATCAATTCCACATGCCTTCCCATTCTTCATCTCCTTCAGCGCATTTTCTACTTCTGCTTCCAAGATGGTAAACCCCTTCTTATCTTCCGGCACATATTGCTCCTCTTCAACCTTAATTTCGCTTAGCATTTCATCCCCCTTATACAGGCATTCAATACATTCTTGCCATCTGTTCAAAACCTCCTGTGCCTTACTTTTAGACCAATAGATGACGCAAATCTAGAAAAATACGCTCTTCATCAAATAACTGAAATTAGCCAAAAAGTTCAGTGGAATACTAATAACCTTAAGACGGTTCTAAAATGCTGACTGCTGTTCATTATGTTTAGAACCACAGATGAGCAGACGTTAATTGAAGTACTCCTCGTTAAGCAAAAGTAAACTCTTCAGAAGAATTTTCATTCTGCGTTAAAATGTTTTCGTCGCATCTAGATTTTTTGGGGGCACAAATATTAGTGTTCAGACATTCTGTTGTAATATAATACTACAACTGAAGACAGTAAATAGAAAATTGAGAGGCTACATCCTATTTTTGAATTTTCATTTGCATAGGACACACTAGACATACTACCTACTCCTGCAAGGATAAATAATATAGATATGAGTACTATAAGTGTTGAAATTACAGTTTATTAACATTCTGGAAATCAAAACAACCCACCTTCAACAATATTACTTTTCCATTACTACACTCCTGGAAATGGAAAAAAGAACACATTGACACCGGTGTGTCAGACCCACCATACTTGCTCCGGACACTGCGAGAGGGCTGTACAAGCAATGATTACACGCACGGCACAGCGGACACACCAGGAACCGCGGTGTTGGCCGTCGAATGGCGCTAGCTGCGCAGCATTTGTGCACCGCCGCCGTCAGTGTCAGCCAGTTTGCCGTGGCATACGGAGCTCCATCGCAGTCTTTAACACTGGTAGCATGCCGCGACAGCGTGGACGTGAACCGTATGTGCAGTTGACGGACTTTGAGCGAGGGCGTATAGTGGGCATGCGGGAGGCCGGGTGGACGTACCGCCGAATTGCTCAACACGTGGGGCGTGAGGTCTCCACAGTACATCGATGTTGTCGCCAGTGGTCGGCGGAAGGTGCACGTGCCCGTCGATCTGGGACCGGACCGCAGCGACGCACGGATGCACGCCAAGACCGTAGGATCCTACGCAGTGCCGTAGGAGACCGCACCGCCACTTCCCAGCAAATTAGGGACACTGTTGCTCCTGGGGTATCGGCGAGGACCATTCGCAACCGTCTCCATGAAGCTGGGCTACGGTCCCGCACACCGTTAGGCCGTCTTCCGCTCACGCCCCAACATCGTGCAGCCCGCCTCCAGTGGTGTCGCGACGGCGTGAATGGAGGGACGAATGGAGACGTGTCGTCTTCAGCGATGAGAGTCGCTTCTGCCTTGGTGCCAATGATGATCGTATGAGTGTTTGGCGCCGTGCAGGTGAGCACCACAATCAGGACTGCATACGACCGAGGCACACAGGGCCAACACCCGGCATCATGGTGTGGGGAGCGATCTCCTACACTGGCCGTACACCACTGGTGATCGTCGAGGGGACACTGAATAGTGCACGGTACATCCAAACCGTCATCGAACCCATCGCTCTACCATTCCTAGACCGGCAAGGGAACTTGCTGTTCCAACAGGACAATGCACGTCCGCATGTATCCCGTGCCACCCAACGTGCTCTAGAAGGTGTAAGTCAACTACCCTGGCCAGCAAGATCTCCGGATCTGTCCCCCATTGAGCATGTTTGGGACTGGATGAAGCGTCGTCTCACGCGGTCTGCACGTCCAGCACGAACGCTGGTCCAACTGAGGCGCCAGGTGGAAATGGCATGGCAAGCCGTTCCACAGGACTACATCCAGCATCTCTACGATCGTCTCCATGGGAGAATAGCAGCCTGCATTGCTGCGAAAGGTGGATATACACTGTACTAGTGCCGACATTGTGCATGCTCTGTTGCCTGTGTCTATGTGCCTGTGGTTCTGTCAGTGTGATCATGTGATGTATCTGACCCCAGGAATGTGTCAATAAAGTTTCCCCTTCCTGGGACAATGAATTCACGGTGTTCTTATTTCAATTTCCAGGAGTGTACATTACCGAAGTAATATATTATGCGGAACTAAAATCACGCTCTTCACACATGAAATCTTAAAGGCTTCATCTGATGGTGACCATGTAGCTTCAGAAAATTTTTCTGTTCTAAACCTCATCAACACCTGTTATGGAAAGTGCAAAAAATTGGAAATTTGTGGTAAGTACCATAGGACCAAACTGCTGAGGTCATCGGTCCCTAGGCTTACACACTACTTAATCTAACTTAAACTAAGGACAACACACACACACACACAGACACACACACAGACACACACACACACACACACACACACACACACACACACACACACACATGCTCAAGGGAGGAATCGAACCTCCGACGGGGCGAACTGCGCGAACCGTGGCAAGGCGCCCCAGACCGCACGGCTAGCCCGCACGACGCGGAAAGTGCACTCATACAGAGTATTTAACCGTATTTTTAGATGAGGTAAGAGTTTTTTGACAGACGGGAGGCAACATGGTAAAAATTTTGCGTGTGCATCACGGACACTATATACGAATGAACCGCCAAATAATGTCAGCTTTAGTCAGCGAATTCATACAGATTATGGAGGTGCCCAAAGGAAACGACAGAAGTGTAGAACCAGATTTTGACAACATTTCAAACTAGAGTGTTAGCTAGCAACCGTACAAAAATGTCAAACTGTGTAGTTTATCCAACTTAAAAATTCAGTTGCTTATGTTTACAAGATGAACTAAACGCCTTGGGTATCTGTCGTACAAACACGGAGAGAATCAGTGGGCGATTATATGAAACGGGATGCTCACATATAGGTTGAGCTGTGGGGAAAGCACATGGAAGGCTCGATTCGTTGGTAGGATGTTGTAAAACAACACTTCGTTGCCTAAAGTATTTTTGTGAATTATACCCATATACGTGCACTCGTACTGTGTTCGGTTAGCAGCTAATAGTGAATGCATGGAAGGAAGGTTAGAGCAGTTGTGACAGATTTGTGTACCCACAGACGTTGTCACAGAATTGCTGAGCTATCTGAATTAACAGAGGCATATATGGCTACCGATAATGTAGCTGAAATTCGTGAAGCGTTTTTAATAATGAATCTAGAATGTTCAAATTCTTTCCCTCCTGAGGCGTGGTGAACATAAGATGGAATGAAACTAATTGCAGGCCGCACTGAGATGTGTATAGAGACGCTATTTCCAAGCTCCATCAATGAATCATAATTGAACAACGTACGTTACACACCGCTGTGCGCTTCACTATGAATTATTTAGTATAGCTGAGTAAGAAGAATCGCGTACGAAATTCAGAATTTGGTTTGACATGATGCAAATCCCCCCATGAACCATGAACGTTGCCGAGGTGGCTTCATTTGCATGCCTCAAAGATACAGATGGAGTCCACAACGGAGTGGAATCTGTGGAGAGGCATTGGCAACAGCCACGATGATTGATATGGCCTCGTAACATTAGCCAACATGTCCTTGCTGTGCTGTTACTGCGAACAGCTGTTAGCAAAGGGAAACTACCGCCACATTTTTTTTCCGGAGAGAATGCAGCTCTACTGGATGGCTTAACGATGATGGTACCGTCTTTGATAAAATATTCCATTCGGATCTCCGCGCAGGGTATACTCAGAAGGACGTCATCATCAGAAAAAAACAAAACTGGCATTTTATGAGTCGAAGTGTGGACTGTTAGTCGGGTAGTAAGTTAGAAAATAAAAAAAAAATGGGTGCATTGAAGCTGGATATAGTGGGCATTGGTGAATTGCGGTGGAAGGAAGAACAGTATTTCTGGTCTGGTCAGTAGAGGGTTATCAACACAGAATCATACAGAGTTAATGCAGGAGTAAGCCTAATAATGAACGAAAAATAGAAATGCGGTGAATCTATTATGAATAGCATAGTGAACATGTTAATAGCAGCCGGCCACGGTGGTCGTGCGGTTCTAGGCGCTGCAGTCCGGAACCGCGGGACTGCTACGGTCGCAGGTTCGAATCCTGCCTTGGGCATGGATGTGTGTGATGTCATTAGGTTAGTTAGGTTTAAGTAGTTCTAAGTTCTAGGGGACTGATGACCTAAGATGTTAAGTCCCATAGTGCTCAGAGCCATTTGAACCATTTGTTAATAGCAGCCAAGACAGACACGAAGCCGACACCCACTACAGTAGTACAAGTTTACATGCCAACTAGCAGTGAAGAAGACACTGCAATTTATGATGAAGTAAAGGAAATTATTCAGATGATTAAGGGAGACAAAACTTTTATTGCAATGGTTGAGAATAATTCGGGAGAAGAAAAATAGTAAGAGAACATGAACAGGGGGAAACGAATGAAAGAGAAAGCCAACAGGAACAGTCTTCATAGAGCAGAACTTAATCATCGCTAGCACTGGGTTTATAAATCATGAAAGAAAGCTGCATACGTCGAAAAGATCTAAAAAACCTGGTGACGTTAGAAGGCTTCGGATTCATTATGTAATGTTATGACAGAGACTGCAATATCAGAAACACATTTACAGGGGCAGATGTAGACTATGACAATAATTTATTGGTTGTAAACTGCAGATAAAAGCTAAAAATATTTGAAAAATGTAGGAAATTAAGGAGATGGGATTTAGATAAATTGTAACAACCAGAGGTTGTTGAGAGTTTCAGAGGGGCATTAGCCAACGTTAGACTGAAACGGGGGAAATGAATGCAAGTGAAGACGAATAGGTAGCCTTGAGAGGTGAACTGGGGAAGCCAGCAGAGGATCACATAGGTAAAAAGACAAGGACTTGTAGAAATTCCTGGGTAAAACACGAGATACTGATTGTAACTGACGATAAAAGCAAATATAAAAATGCAGCAAATGAAGCAGGGGAAAGTGAATACAACCGTAAAAAAATTAGGCTGACTAAAAGTGCAAAATGACAAAGCAGGAATGGCGAGAAGACAAATACAAGGCTATAGAAGCATACGACACTAAGGGAAAGATAGATTCCACCTACAGGAAGATTAAAGAGACTTTGTAGGAAAGAGAAGCATCTGTGTGAATATCAAGAGTTAAGTTGGCAAGCCGGTTCCAAGCAAGAAGAGAAATCTGAAAGGTGACAGGAATACACAGAGGATATATATGTAAGGGAAACAAACAGAAGTAGAATCTTATAGAAAGAGGAGAGGAATCAGGTAAAGATGACATGGAGATATGACAGTGCGAGAATAATTTGACAGATTACTGTAAGACCTAAGTGGAAACAATGCCGCTGGAATAGATCACATTCCCTCAGAGTCACCGATATTTTCGGAGAGCCAACCATGACAAAATTTTTCCACCTGCCATGCAAGATACAGTCTGTAACGGGTATAAATGTAGGTATTTCTATTGGGGACTAAAAACGGTGTGCTGAACAACATTACTTCAGTATTTGCGTCATTTGCACGCAAATAATTATAGCTTTACAAACCATAGTTTTTAGGTTAGTTTCTTTTCTTGTCATTGGCAATCTACATTTCATATCCTCTCAACCTGGGCCATCGCCAGTTATTTTGCTGCTCAAATAGCAAAACTCGTCAACTACTATCAGTGTTTCGTCTCCTAATGTAATTTCCTCGGCATGATCTGATTTAATTCTCACAATATTTGAAAGAAATTGAGAATGTTTTTGGCTGACACGAGAAGAAAGGCGGCTGGAGATAATGAGTTGTTCAATAATGGACGCATTAGTTCTCCTCTCGGTTCATCGTACTCTTAGCATCCTGCGCCGTCCGCAGCTCGTGGTCGTGCGGTAGCGTTCTCGCTTCCCGCGCCCGGGTTCCCGGGTTCGATTCCCGGCGGGGTCAGGGATTTTCTCTGCCTCGTGATGACTGGGTGTTGTGTGATGTCCTTAGGTTAGTTAGGTGTAAGTAGTTCTAAGTCTAGGGGACTGATGACCATAGATGTTAAGTCCCATAGTGCTCAGAGCCATTTGAGCCATCCTGCGCCAGCACCAAAGCTCAAATGCATCAATACGCTGCTTGTCTCTGGCTTAAGGGTCCACGTTTCGCAACTGTAAAAGAAGATGGAAAACACGAGTGCTTCAACAAACTTGGTCTTTGTGTTGTTCGTTATTGCTCTGCAGTGCCAGAAACTGGCGAGCTTATTCACAGCTACTCACTCTAGCGTGATCCGTCTTGTTATCTCATCTTCACAATTTACTGTGCCGCAGGTATTTGACACAAGAAAGATGAAAGTATGCACAATTTCCAGTTCCTTTAATCGACCTATAAGTTGGGCGTGTGTTCCTCGATCAATTATCGTGAGTTTGGACAGACTGGAATTGATTCTAATTCGTATGATAAGCTAATATCCATTACTTTTCTTAGTAGCTCGGCAAGTTCATCTTCACCGCTGACTAAAAGCACGAGGTCATCAGAAAATCGGAGGTTGTTAGAAGTTCTTCTACCAACTGAGGTGCCTTTAGTCCAACCACTAAGAGCGTCCTCAATGAAATTGCCAGCGTAGATGTATAGTTTGGGGATAGGACACAGTCCTCCGAGACACCATATGATACGCTGAAGAAATCAGACATGCTAGCACTTGTTTTCGCAGCTGCGGGATGATCATTGTACAGACTTTTGTTTACTGCTATCAAGTGCAAGCACCTGTTACGTTTCCCATACAACACAGTCAAAGGCTTTCCTATAGTCAAGGAAGCACATGAGGACAGGGACATAGAACTCTCGCGATTTCTTAGTTATTTATCGTATGTTGAGGATTTGTCCACGAGTTGATAATACGCCTTCAAAAGTGAAACGTTAAATTTATAGACGAAGAAACATCTTTTGACGATATGTGAATAGCAGCGCTGTCCACACATTCTGTTTTATCGTCACAAAACACTGCGCTATCTAAATAGTAGGGGATAGTCTAATACTGTGTTCTATATTTTTTTATGCTGATGATAAATGTAAGTATCAGTTCCAAACGCGAGCATCGACTGCAGGGGACCCAGCGACCGTTGTGATTATTGTACGGATACATCGCTACCCGTCGTGTGTATCGATCTTGACACGACGTGGTGTGAGTTTGTGTTGACATTGGTGCTCAGCGGTGCCCTAAACTTCCAACGTGGCGCCACCAGGGCAACCAATGACTGAAGATATTCTACATCTTCATTTACTACATCCATATTGCGCAAGCCACGTGACGGTGTGTGGCGGAGGGTAAATTTGAGCACCTCTATCGGTTCTCCCTTCTATTCCAGTCTCGTATTGTTCGTGGAAAGAAAGATTGTCGGAATGCCTCTGTGTAGGCTCTAATCTCTCTGATTTTATCCTCATGGTCTCTTAGCGAGATATGCGTGGGAGGGAGCAGTATACTGCTTGACTCCTCAGTGAAGGTATGTTCTCGAAACTTCAACAAAAGCCCGTACCGAGCTACTGAGCGTCTCTCCTGCAAAGTCTTCCACTGGAATTTATCTATCATCTCCGTAACGCTTTTGCGATTACTAAATGATCCTGTAACGAAGCGCACTGCTCTCCGTTGGATCTTCTCAATCTCTTCTATCAACCCTATCTGGTACGGATCCCACACTGCTGAGCAACATTCAAGCAGTGGGAGAACAAGTGTACTGTAACCTACTTTCTTTGTTTTTGGATTGCATTTCCTTAGGATTCTTCCAATGTATCTCAGTCTGGCATCTGTTTTACCGACGATCAACTTTATATGATCATTCCATTTTAAATCACTCCTAATGCCTACTCCCAGATAATTTATGGAATTAACTGCTTCCAGTTGCTGACATGCTATATTGTAGCTAAATGATAAAGGATCATTCTTTCTATGTATTCGCAGCACATTACACTTGTCTACATTGAGATTCAATTGCCATTCCATGCACCATGCGTCAATTGGTTGCAGGTCCTCCTGCATTTCAGTACAATTTTCCATTGTTACAACCTCTCGATATACTACAGCATCATCCGCAAAAAGCCTCAGTGAACTTCCGATGTTATCCACAAGGTCATTTATGTATATTGTGAATAGCAACGGTCCTACGACACTCCCCTGCGGCACACCTGAAATCACTCTTACTTAGGAAGACTTCTCTCCATTGAGAATGACATGTTGCGTTCTGTTATCTAGGAACTCTTCAGTCCAATCACACAATTGGTCTGCTAGTCCATATGCTCTTACTTTGTCCATTAAACGACTGTGGGGAACTGTATCGAACGCCTTGCGGAAGTCAATAAACACGGAATCTACCTGGGAACCCGTGTCTATGGCCCTTAGAGTCTCGTGGACGAATAGCGCAAGCTGGGTTTCACACGATCGACTTTTTCGAAACCTATGCTGAATCCTACACAGTAGATTTCTAGTCTCTAGAAAAGTCATTATACTCGAGCATAATACGTGTTCCAAGATTCTACAACTGATCGACGTTAGAGCTTAATGAGAGAAATTGGTTAAATAAATCAAATAAGGTAAGATGAATCCTGTGACCATGTATCTGTACACTAACCATCAGTTATTGTGTGTATTGGATCGTTAGAAATGCTGTCAATTTTTGCTCTTTGTGTCTAGGAACAATATCTACTCAGAGCATGGTGTGGTTACAGCAAAAATGCGAGTAAAAGCAAAATTTTTTGTTGTCTCTCTCCATGTATTTTCCATCAAAAGGAACTGTCTGGGACGACTGCTCCATTCTGGAGTGCGAAACTAGCTATCTACAGGAGATTCCTTGTAGACCCTTATCTTGTCTTCAGAGACAAAAAGAAAGAAAGAATACATAGCATCAGTAAAGTGTCCCACCATGTCCTTGTTACACCACGAGCAGCAGCTGTGAGAAAAGTCTCACTCGAAAAAACAGCTGGTTGGAGAATTTAATGGAAATCGAAACTCCCTAACAAAATTTTTGTCGTTTCTGTTAAGCGTCCGCATTCCGCCTGGCCGCAGGAATGAAGGCGTCATCTTCTAACTGGGACTTACGTCCTCACAAACTGAGGCTAATTGAAGGGCAGGCCGAAGCGCGAAATGGGTCTAACGAGCATTAATTATGGCTTTCAGAGGCTCGTTCCGGATTGTTTGCACGCTCCGGAGTAAACAAAGAGGTCGCTTTCCTGCTCTGCAAAACTGGCCACGCTCACAGCGATAAGCAGTCAGCAACACTGCTGTCAACATGTTTTGCAATCCGATTGCAAACAGGGGTCAGCAGCGGTCGGACGGCATTCTGCAGCGGTCACATGTCTCCGAAGTCACGCTTATATGCCACGCTCTCGTGTCTCGCACCTTCTTCTTACGTTAAAGCCCCCTGGGACACCAGGAAATTCTGTATAGGTTGCGAGACCGCTACGGTCGCAGGTTCGAATCCTGCCTCGGGCATGGATGTGTGTGATGTCCTTAGGTTAGTTAGGTTTAAGTAGTTCTAAGTTCTAGGGGACTGATGACCATAGATGTTAAGTCCCATAGTGCTCAGAGCCATTTGAACCAAAACAAATATTCAGTGTCAACAGAGGAAATCGTGACTGGTAAGTAATCTTCGCAATTTGTTCAACAACCAATCGTTCGGAAAGAGATCTCATGATAAAGGGAAAGAATGGCTCCATGGAATGTTATTGATAGTAACGATTATTCGAGAGCGAAAAGTACTCGTACTCTGCTATGGAGTAGTGTGACAAGCCTGATATGAAGCTAACAGTTCAGTCACCATTGACGGTTCGGCACGCTGACCACGCCACGTTTGTTTTACAGGCGTGTCTTAACACGTGCTCGCACGTTGTGTGAAACACTTCACGCTTAATTATTTTCAATTAAAGTAACGCTATACAAATACGTAAACCAGTGAAACGTAGACAGGATAAAGATTAGGAGGCTCAGAATAGGACAACACAATGGCAACTGACTCACCCATACGTTGAGTTGCGCACTACCTGAACTATGGTTCGATAGTTGTGCGACAGAGGAAATGGGATCCGACAACTTCTCTTTATTCGTTTGGTGGTTGATTTTACACATAATTAGAACCACACATCATTCAGCGTTAGTCCACAATGTATTACATATCCTTTTAGAGTATAAATCGCATTTTATAAGTAGTAAACATTAGCTGATCGAGTAACTTCTGCACTTTTATGAAACCAAAGGAATTGCTTTTGATGCAAATACAGTTTACATGCACAGACATAAAAAAATATAGATAATGATTGTTGTTATTTTATACTCAACAGAACGTTGTTCATCATGACCAAAGACAGGAGTTTCCTGTTACCTGTTATTATTGACAAATGTAAAAGTTGGTTATAAATAACAGAGACATGTTTCATGTAACTTCGACGAAATATTGAAGCGATGTTGGATATATTTCTGTTTTGCGTTTCTTTTAATTTTACCTTTCTTTTTAGGAAAACTGCGTTTTCTAGCATTATGTGACAAATCCGTAATATTCTGTTTTACTATACAATCCGTCTTTTTTACGGTACAAATCAACAGTTTTTGAATAAAACCTGAATTAAACATTGACAGTTTCAACTTTGCTATTAATATTATTTATTTTCAAGTAACAGACAGGAGGACAACTATGTATAACAAAAATGTTTTATAGGTTATGTAGCTCTTTATATAGCCTCATTCAGTTTCTAGACGGTTCACTGCTTCCAGTTTCTAGGGGAATCTAGTGAGACACTGATCGCAAACGTAAGTAAAGCGTTCGATATGATGTAACGCCTGATAGGTATGCAACACACTCAATGTACAGGTAACACGGGTATGACTTTAACTGACCAAGGCTGCAAGGAAAACTACTGTAGTCTATGCTTACTTGTTGTAGCCTATGGTAGTTTACAATTCAACCCCTATGTCACAGAGTCTTACTTCCATCAACAGAATACAGGGGACATGTTTTAGTTTTCAATTATTTTTTCAGGAAGACAGCAGATTTAACAGATATCTTCCACACGAAAAAGGAGGCAAATTAAGGTTTAACGTGCTGTCGACGACGATGTCATTAGCAATGGAACACACGCTCAGACCCTATGCTGGGAACTCTTCCTGGACCACTGAATGAACTTGACCACCTATAGTCATTTCAGAGATCTTACCAGTGACTTTTCCGTTCACTGTAGTGATACTGCTGTGTCGCTCAGCAAATAAACAACAGCCGTCTGAATACGGTTAATTTATTTATACTCTAGACGTACACCCAATTGTGCCTTTTATCCCGGAAAATACCATGAAATAATATACTTCAGGAGGTTCTGGCTCCAGCCAGGTCTGTCCCAGTATTAGTAACACTTGTGTCCGGCCTGGCGGTCTAGCCGTAAAACACGTGCCTCTAAGCCGAGAGGTCGCAGTGTCGAATCCCAACAAGGCCATGACAATTTTCAGTCTACCTTTAATCTAGCCTTCACCATTGGAAGATGTAAAGAGTCGCCAGGAACGAGGAACGACACGTGTTTCGGATTCTACATTGAACGAAGAATTCTCTTTCGTCGGTTGGATAACAGGGGTATGTCAGGGACACCCAAGTCGTCGAAGTGGCCTCAGTTGCAAAACTTACGCGGTCGTTAAACCACACGCAAGTATTGTTAGTAACACTTGAAAACTCGGTGAAGATTGAAAATGTATCATGCAAGGTAACTTTTTACGAGACGAGGCAACGTTCTGAGTTCATCACCTGTGGGCGAGCACTGCGGATGGAGTCAAAATCCGTTGCGGAACAGCAGGGCGAGGAGGCATTCACGTCGCCGCGGCAAGGAGCTCGTCCGCTGTGGAAGGTTGCCCGATGCCAACTGCCTTAGCTTCGTTCTGCGGCCGTTTGCAATGACCTTCTGTAGTTCGCTCCGCAGACGGTAGGGTGGCCAGCGGAAATGATACACCTCAACCTACCCATGTCAACAGCTAGTAAAGATATGTGACATACGATCTAATGAAAACAACAACATGACCCTCCAAGCCACTTTATTATCTCCACCATGATTCACAGCTGAACTGTACTCTTCCGGGAAGCGGCAAAGAAGTTCGGACTTTGTGTAGTTTCGTTATTCCATTGCTCCGCAGTTTCGTTCTGAATAAGTACCTAAAATGCTCAAGTAACAAACAACCAAACATACTAACTTAGTACTTGGTGATATTACAGTGGCATGTATGTGACTGACCAGCTTGTCTACTGTCAATGGCTCATCATGATAAATGCCGGCCGCTGCGACCGAGCGGTTCTAGGCGCTGCAGTCCGGAACCGAGCTGCTGCTACGGTCGCAGGTTCGAATGCTGCCTCGCGCATGGATGTGTGTGATGTCCTTAGGTTAGTTAGGTTTAAGTAGTTCTAAGTCTAGGGGACTGATGACCTCAGAAGTTAAGTCGAATAGTGCTTGGAGCCATTTGATTCATCATGATAAATCAATTTCTTTAGACAGTGCAGCGCATACCTTCACAACAAAGCGAAAGCTATCACCATTCATTCTCAATTTCAGTAGTTTAGCGATTTTTACCTGTTGTTGTTGACCAGAGAGTGGCAGCTCTCCACGCTACTCTGTCCAGTGTAAGCCTCTTCATCTCTGTACAGTTGTATTGTATTGTATTGTATTGTATGGAACTGGGGACCTCGAAACGACGGAGAGGCTTCGTCCCCGCGGTAGTCCTCAGTGGTACACAACTCCACAACAGGCCACAGCTGTCCACTCACCCCACCGCCGCCCCACACCGAACCCAGGGTTACTGTGCGGTTCGCCCCCAGTGGAACCCCCAGGAACGTCTCACATCAGACGAGTGTAACCCCAGTGTTTGCGTGGTAGAGTAATTATGGTGTACGCCTACGTGGAGAAAGTGTTTGCGCAGCAATCGCCGATTGAGGCGGAATAAGGGAAACCAGCCTCTGTACAGTTACTGCAACCTATATCCGTCTGAACCTTCTTACTCCCTTCAAACCCTGTTCTCTCCATACAATTGTTACTCCCCACTCTTCCCCCCATTATCAATCAGACGATATCTTGATGCCTCGCGATGTGTGCAATCAATGGGTCCCTTCTTTCAGTCAGGTACTATCACTGATTTCTTTTTTCCCCAATTCCATTCAGTACCTCAAAATGGTTAATATGGCTCTGAGCACTATGGGACTTAACATTTGAGGTCATCAGTCCCCTAGACTTAGAACTACTTAAACCTAACTAACCTAAGGACATCACAAACATCCACGTCCGAGGCAGGATTCGAACTCGCGACCGCAGCAGCAACGCGGTTCCGGACTGGAGCGCCTAGAACCGCTCGGCCACAGCGGCCGCAGTCAGTACCTCTTAATTAGTTATTTGGTCTGTCCATCTTATCTTCATTATTCTTATTTAGGACCATATTTCAAAAGCATCTATTCTATTCTTGTCTGTAGCGCTTATCGTCCACGTTTTACTTCTGTACAAGGCTACACTCCAGACAAATACCTACAGAAATGACTTCCTAACACTTCAATTTACGAGGGGCTTTCAGCAAGCAATGCAACACATTTTTTTTTCAGAAAGCAAGTTGATTTTATTCGGGATTCCAATACATCATATTATTCCTCACCCTTTTCGCTACAAAACTCTATTTTTCAACATAATCTCCGTTAAATGCGACTGCATTTATGGCTGTACGCCTGCTCAGTATCATTCCACTGGTCGACGTCGCAGCCAACGTCTTCACCGGCCAGAGTGGCCGAGCGGTTCTAGGCGCTACAGTCTAGAGCCGCGCGACCGCTACGGTTGCAGGTTCGAATGCTGCCTCGGGCATGGATGCGTGTGATGTCCTTAGGTTAGTTAGGTTTAAGTAGTTCTAAGTTCTAGAGGACTGATGACCTCAGAAGTTAAGTCCCATAGTGCTCAGAGCCATTTGAACCTTTTTTTGAACCAACATCTTCCTGCATCAATAACCTCCCCATCATCCACATACTGCTGCCGGCGAAGTGCAACGTTCATTGAGCCAAACTGATGGAAGTCGGAAGGTGCGAGATCCGGGCTGTAGGCTGAATGAGGAAGAACAGTAAAATCAAGTTTTGCGAGCTCCTATCGGGTGTGCAGGCTTGTGACGCCTTGCGTTGTCGTGGAGTAACGTTTACATTTACATTTATACTCCGCAAGCTACCCAACGGTGTGTGGCGGAGGGCACTTTACGTGCTACTGTCATTACCTCCCTTTCCTGTTCCAGTCGCGTATGGTTCGCGGGAAGAACGACTGCCGGAAAGCTTACCTGCGCGCTCGAATCTCTCTAATTTTACATTCGTGATCAGCTAGGGAGGTATAAGTAGGGGGAAGCAATATATTCGATACCTCATCCACAAACGCACCCTCTCGAAGCCTGGACAGCAAGCTACACCGCGTTGTAGAGCGCCTCTCTTGCAGAGTCTGCCACTTGAGTCTGCTAAACATCTCCGTAACGCTATCACGCTTACCAAATAACCCTGTGACGAAACGCGCCGCTCTTCTTTGGATCTTCTCTATCTCCTGTCAATACGACCTGGTACGGATCCCACACTGATGAGCAATACTCAAGTATAGGTCGAAAGAGTGTTTTGTAAGCCTCCTCCTTTGTTGATGGACTACATTTTGTTTGCATTTTTGTGGCGACGAACACGCTGAAGTCGTTTCTTCAGTTTCCTAAGGGTAACCCAATACACATCCGAGTTGATCTCTGCAGCCTGAGGGAGGACATCAAACAGAATAACCCCTTCAGAGTCCCAGTGGACGTTCGAGCTGACTTTACCGGCTGAGGGTGGGTCTTTGAACTTTTTCTTCGGAGGAGAGGTGGTAGGAACCACTCCATGGACTGCCGTTTTGTTTCAGGTTCGAAGTGATGAACCCAAGCTTCATCACAAATGACGATTTTGGTTCAAAATGGTTCCAATGGCTCTGAGCACTATGGGACTTAATATCTGTGGTCATCAGTCCCCTAGAACTTAGAACTACTTAAACCTAACTAACCTAAGGACATCACACAACACCCAGACATCACGAGGCAGAGAAAATCCCTGACCCCGCCGGGAATCGAACCCGGGAACCCGGGCGTGGGAAGCGAGAATGCTACCGCGCGACCACGAGTCGCGGACTGACGATTTTCGACAAAAAATTGTCACGATCAGCCTCGTTGCGCTCAAGAAATTTCGCTCAGATGGTCCTTCTTTGCTCTTTATGGCATTCTGTTAGTTGGCGAGGGACCCTGCTGACACACACCTCTGAGAACCCCAACTGGTGGACGAGTGTGTCAGCACTACGAACAGAGACATTCAGTTGTGCAATTCTACGATGCTGTGGTTTTCCGCCAAAAGAAGCTTAATAACAGCTCTCTGCTTGGAACGCACCTTCGTTACAGATGTCATTTTAAAGGCTAGAGTAGCACCGCCACCTATCGGAATCTCATGGAACTACAGCGGCTGAAGCCAATGATGCCCCACAACAAATTCCACAGTATTTCAACCGAAGCTGGCCGAACACCCCTCGTATACTCAATGTTAAAAAATTTCTCTTTTTCACAAATACTGTTCTTGCTGTTGAGAGTCTGCATTTTATATCCTCATCGGCCATCTTCAGTTACTTAGCTGAGAAAATAGTAAATCTCATCTACTATTTTTAGAGTTTCGTTTCTTTAGCATCGCCGGATGTAATTCGACTGAATTCCATTACCCTAAGCGATTTTCCCTGCGCATCACTATTTGACATACTTACCATTTATCAGTATTGACATGTTGCACAAAGGCGATTTCATATGCTTTGGGCCTCAAACATTTTTCCACACAAGAAATGCTTAAGGGGCTCCGGAACGCCCTATACTTGCAATGTTAAAGGTAGGTAGGAAGTTGAACTTTTTACAGATTATTTATTGGAATATGGGCTACAACTTAACACAGGGATTTTACAAAATTTTAGTTCAGTTATTAAAGATGATTTTTTTTTCAATTGTAATGAAAATTCACAACATTTTTTTGCAATTTTTTATTTATATATTCAAAAATATACAGTTTTTTGGAAAAAGTCTGTGTTAAATTATGCAGAAGGTACTGTGTAACATTTACTGAAAGTTTGAAACAAATATGTTTGGAAGATCCTTAGAAAAGATGTAATTAGTATGAGAAAATAAAAGTTTTGGGAATCGAGCGACAAAGATTGGATTAACTTTTTAGTGCATTCCAGGTCCATAGGATGGATTATCTTCATCCTCTGCAAACTCCTCCTCCAGCTTCCTCTTGTTCCTCCTCCTGTTTACTCTTGCTTATATTTCTAGACTCTTTACAGCCCTGTCTGCAGCCCGAAGGCGTTCCTTGTCTAAAGCAAGCATCGCTCGTACCATGTTAGAACCTATCTTCATTCCCATATTTCTAAATACCTTGCACCTTATAATGTTGCCACCATTGAAAGTCGCAACAGCATCATACACACCAAAGTGAAGTGTTTCTATTCCAACAAATACAGTCTTGGGGAATTAATTACGAATATTTTCGAGATAACGACAGAGTAAATAAACATGAAACAATCGACAATCACACCAGCGATATATATTGAACCATCACAGGTTAGTCACAACACATACTTTCTCACATCACTAAAATGTACCTGATGAACACGGACGTTAATAATAACACCATTTGACAGCAGTTTAACAGCGCCACAGGGGGTCACGCCCATGTAGAACACATTTCAAAAGAAAATTAAAAATAGTTGTAGTCTTCGGAATTGAATAAATTATATATCTATTAAAAGGTAATAGTCTGCAGATTCAGAAAACGCAAAAAAGTAAAAATTGAACTTTTCATGATTTTGAGCCTTTCCGGAGCCCCTTAAATGGACCACAGAGATGGACATAAGCTGGGCTCAAATTACGACAGTGCTGTCAACTGTCGTTATCCGAAACAGTTTTGTGTTGATTGTTACACTTAGAATCGGGCATCATCAAACACAATTTCGCGCCGCGGCTTGTGGCCGTGCGGTTTGACGCGCCATGGCACGGATTGCGCGGCCCCTCCCGTCGGAGGTTCGAGTCCTCCCTCGGGCATGGGTGTGTGTGTTGTTCTTAGAGTAAGTTAGTTTAAGTGGTATGTAAGTCTAGGGACCGATGACCTCAGTAGCTTGGTCCCTTAGGAATTCACACATTTGAACAACGCAATTTCGCGCATGCACCATTCGTTTGTGACTCTTCTGTTTAAAGGATATATGCAATATGGCGAGAATTTCGTACTAAACAATACTACTAATAGAATGAAATTTTCACTCTGCAGCGGAGTGTGCGCTGATATGAAACTTCCTGGCAGATTAAAACTGTGTGCCCGAACGAGACTCGAACTCGGGACCTTTGCCTTTCTCGGGCAAGTGCTCTACCAACTGATCTACCGAAGCACGACTCGCGTCCGCTACTCACAGCTTTACTTCGGCCAGTATCTCGTCTCCTACCTTCCAAACTTTACAGAAGCTCTCCTGCGAAACTTGCAGAACTAGCACTCCTGAAAGAAAGGATATTGCAGAGACATGGCTTAGCCATAGCCTGGGGGATGTTTCCAGAATGAAATTTTCACTCTGTAGCGGAGTGTGCGCTGATATGAAACTTCCTGGCAGATTAAAACTGTGCGCCCGAAGGTAGGAGACGAGATACTGGCAGAAGTAAAGCTGTGAGTACCGGACGTGAGTCGTGCTTCGGTAGCTCAGTTGTTAGAGCACTTGCCCGCGAAAGGCAAAGGTCCCGAGTTCGAGTCTCGGTCGGGCACACAGTTTTAATCTGCCAGGAAGTTTCAATACTACTAATGGTTGTGTTGAGTAGAAGTAAGGCGGCACAAGAGCCTGCCGACGTAAAGCGTTGCTGCCAGTGTTACATTTGAGACGGTGAAGATTTGCATTTCTTTGAGGGCGATGAACCAACAGCTTTCAAATCACATCTACATCTACATGGATAATCTGCAAATCACATTTAAGTGCCTGGCAGAGGGTTCATCGAACCACCTTCACAATTCTCTATTATTCCAATCTCGTATAGCTTCGTTTGGTATATACAGGGTGATTCCGCGATGATGTTACAAATTTTCAAGATTTATGCAGAAGGGTAAATGTATCAGTTTGAGGAAAGGCACCCTGGCCCGGAAATGACCGGGTTGGAAGTTATAAGCGAATATCGTTCTGATACCTCTGACAGTGGAATACTTGTACCGGTACTATTTTTCCTAAGACTGTAGGGTAAGCAATCCTGACGAGCACTTAAGCGTAGAGGTTGGAATAATAACTCAACATACAGATGGCGTACTTAGTTCTGGCATGAGCAATCCTGGTGTACAACGTCTGTACTGTAGTAAACTGCAGTCTGTGTTTACAAGTGGAAATGCTAACGTCGATCAGCCCTAACCAAATGGAGTTGTAGCCGGTGACGGTACTTGAAGACATGATTTTCGTGTATGAGCAAGCAAATGGAAGCAGTAGAGTAGCTTAAATGTTGTACAGGACCCACTATCCGCGCAGAAAGTATCCCGTTCACACCATGGTTTCAAGACTATCCCAACGATTAAGTGAAACAGGACAATTGGTACCACGATACAGCGACCGAGGACGAGGAACCATATAGACTCTCGACTTCGAAGATGCAGTGCTTGCTCGAATGGATGAGTCGCCTACAATCAACACTCGGACAGCTGCACATGAAATGAATGTTTCGCAGAGTACTGTGTGGCGAATATTACGGGAAATGCATCTACACTCCTACCATCCATAGCAAGTGCGTGCTTTGACTCTTGCTGACTTCTAGCCTCGTCTCGTGTTTAGCCAATGGTTCTTGCAACGCCTTACAGTCGTCTTCGATTTCCTGCTTTTCACGGATGAAGCCTGTTTCACAACTGACTAAATGCAAAGAAGTCGCAATGGCCATGTTTGGGCCGATATGAATCCCCACACTACAGTTACGAAGAGCCATCAACACACATTATCAGGCAACGTGTGGCCGGGCATAGTCAGTGGTTACGTATTAGCCCCGTTTCTGCTTTCTTCCCGCTCAAACGCGCCAGTGTACACTGTGTTCATCAGAGACATACTACCCAGATTCCTGAAATATATCGCACTTGGATGTGGTTCCAATATGGTGGAGCCCAAATGGTTCAAATGGCTCTGAGCACTATGGGACTTAACATCTGTGGTCATACGAGATGCCTATCGAGACTGAAGAGGATCTCCTGTGAGGTACTGGGTGGGTTAAACAAAAGATTTAGAACGCTTGGTTTATTTTTTGGTTTAACTACGGCATTTTATTGTGTTGATACAAAATTTTGCTCTAGAAGTTGAACCACTACGGAATACGGGGAGTAGCTCACAGTTGGTTCACCTCTTACTTTAGCAACAGGCAGCAAAAGGTCATTATTCATAAAGTTGATAACGGCAGTGATGTGGAGTCTGAGTGGGGTACTGTCGAGTAGGGGGGGGGGGGCCCAGGGATCAGTGTTGGCGCCACTCCTGTTCCTTATTTATATAAATGATATGTCCTCTAGTATTACATGTAACTCTAAAATATTTCTGTTTGCTGATGACACTAGCTTGATAGTAAAGGATGTTGTGTGCAACACTGGCTCGGTTTCAAATAGTGCAGTACATGACCTAAGTTCATGGCTTGTAGAAAATAAACTAACGCTAAATTACAGTAAGACTCAGTTTTTACAGTTTCTAACACACAATTCAATAAAACCTGACGTTTTAATTTCACAGTATGGGCATATGATTAGTGAAACTGAACAGCTCAAATTTTTAGATGTTCAGATAGATAGTAAACTAGATGTTCAGATAGGTAGTAAGCTGTCGTGGAAAGCCCATGTTCAGGATTTTGTTCAAAGACTTAATACTGCCACTTTTACTATTCGAATGGTATCAGAAGTGAGTGATCGTTCGACATGAAATTTAGTCTACTTTGCTTATTTTCATTCGCTTATGTCGCATGGTATTATATTTTGGTGTAACTCTTCCCATTCTAAATAGGATATTTTTGGCTCAGAAATGGGCGGTTTGGGCAATAAGTGTTGTAACTTCACGAACCTCTTGTCGAGCCCTGTTCACGATTCTGGGTATTTTGACATTGGCCTCTCAATACATATATTCCTTACTGTCATTTCTTGTTAACAATATTAGCTTATTCCCAAGAATAAGCAGCTTTCACTCGGCAGAAATCAAACCTGCAGTTGAATCGGACTTCCTTAAGTCTTGTGCAGAAAGGTGTGCAGTATATTGCTGCATCCATTACCAATAAGCTACCACTCGAATTCAAAAATCTTAGCAGTAGTCCAAGCGCTTTCAAATCGAAACTGAAGAGTTTCCTGATGGGTCACTCTTTCTATTCTGTCGAGGAGTTCCTTGAAAAATTAAGCTGATTCTTATTGTATTGTTGATTGCGTTCACTTAAACTTATGGACTGACTTTTTTCGGGTTCGTAAACAATTATTTTTATCTGTTATCTGTTATTACTTTTATGTTGTAGTTTCATGTACTGACACGTTCCATGAGCTTGGAGATTTGCTCCTCAATTTGGCCTTACTGAACTTGACGTGTAAATAAAATAAATAAATAAGAATTCACGCTGTCTACGATACTGTTCAAACGTCACTGGGGAAATTAGAGCGTCCACGACAGAACTTTGTGCGGCGACGTCACGCTGGGGGACCTCATTCTGGACAACTATTGTACATGTAGCAGCTTGTGAAACTTGTGGAGATAAATATATTTCATTATTAATGTATCGTAGACTTAGAATTTTCGGCCTCTCTGACATCAAGTGACGTGCGCCGCTACTAGTCCATCAACAGGGGAAATTACCTGAAGTTACTGGGGAGTGTTCGGCGGGAATACTGTACGGCACGATCAGGTTTCGGAAGTTGGGGTTATTAGTTTGAGCACCGCGTGAGGCTATGGCGGAACTTCGGTAAATTTTCGTTTATACTTTCCGTTTTGCTTGCTATCGATTTAGAAAAAAAATGGTTCAAATGGCTCTGAGCACTATGGGACTTAACATCTGTGGTCATCAGTCCCCTAGAACTCAGAACTACTTAAACCTAACTAACGTAAGGACATCACACACATCCATGCCCGAGGCAGGATTCGAACCTGCGACCGTAGCAGTCGCGCGGTTCCGGACTGAGCGCCTCAACCGCGAGACCACCGCGGCCGGCTATCGATTTAGAAGCTAGATAGCGTTATCTTCAACGTGTCAACGACACGCTTGAATCCCTCGAGACGCACAAACTGGTATTGTTTCATACAAATCGAGGACATGTACCCTAGATCTGCAAGTACCATCTTTACTTGAAAAACGCTATAACCATAAAACTGCTAGAAAACATGGTCTATACCGATGCAAAGCGTACACTGCTGCCCAGTCTGTATACCGCTTCCACAGTAGAAATACTCCACGTGCCGGCCCATCCCAACCGCTCTGTCCATTCACTCGGGTACTCGTTCTCGGGAAACTTCTTCAATGCAAAATAAAATAAGCTCCCACGATTCTAGCGAGCCGACAGTAAGAATGGAATGCATTTACCTACACAGCGAAAACGCTGACCCAGCATATTTCGTTAAGTGCATGACGTGCTAGGTTCGTCCCACGCGCGGGGAGCCGCAGATGACTCAGTACAAATCCTTGCATTGCTTGCAGCGGCGTACATACTGTCAAGTCGGAAAACATGAATACGATTTACAGTCGCCTCTCCATACTGGACGCGGTTGAGTTGTTTTCCATGTAGTGCTCCACCCAATGTATCCAGTGACATGAGCAAGTAATGTCTGTTTAGCAGGAAAATAAATGGTCGTCAGCTCTCTCAATGGCCTCTGATACGGTCTTCTCTGTCACGAAAGTATTCGGTTTCAAACTGGTCACATTCAAATCCCCTTCCTTTCAATATGAGTCCAGTGCCTTAATCACCACGTCACATCGTACGTTCGCAATAACAAGTTTGAAATTTGATTAAAATTAAAAGCGAATTTTTACTTTGTGATCTCAAAATTCTTTATAATGTAATGCCTCAGGGTTCAACAAGCCCCGGAATTACACAGGTTAGTGAGGGACACATCAACTGTACTTTTCGAATTATAGTCAAGTGTGTCATTTAGTAATTTTGAACTAAAGTTCCAAGTCCTTAAATATTCTTTCACGAGAAACGCCGATATTACACTCCGCCGTGATGTTATAAGAAAGGAACCACCCAAACGATGTGATTTGAAAGCCGTTACTACTCCGATTGAATAAAAGTTGCCTGATAAAAAAATGGAAAGATTGTTGAATAACTCCATAAACCGTAAAAATTCCGTAGTACCAGGAACATCAGAGACAATGTAACACAATTGAAACCTCAGAGGTCTGCACAGGTTAGTATCTGCTGCCTTAAACATTACAGGTCAAAGAGTCATGTGAATTACATTTTATTGGTTCTCTCTTGATGAGGGAATATTTAATTGCTCCACTACTTTGTTCATCAGACTCTGAACAAAGTGTAATTACTCACAACCCATTTGATAAAATATTGCCCGTTCTGACGACACCTTATATTTGTCTTTCTCTTCAATATGATAACCCTGCAGCCGTGTGAAAAGTGAAAATACGCTGGAAAATGTTGCTACGGCAGCTTCCTATCCCGCTGAGCACCATTCCAGCACACTTTCTCCATCGTTGGTCCTCGATCCGCTAACTGAAGCATCCCGACTTAGTGTTGAAAGTGGCTCCCCATATCCTTTTGTATTTCTTAGATTATAATGAGCAGCGATGAGCATTAAGAGCAGAAATCAGCAAAATACACGAGGGTAGCAATGTGAGAAGGAATTAAATGTGACTATAATTTCAGTTTAAAGGTAAACTTGGAAAGTGACGGCTTGTGTTCAAGGGTAGACTAAGTGTAACTGAAAAATACAAACGGAAATGTCAAAAACATTGTGCGGCTTAAAAATAGCTTTTTCTGTAGTTGGAACCCCTGTCACAGTATCCACATACAAGATGCTAGCTGTAAAAAAGAAACAGATGACTGTATTGAGATCGCTTGAAAAGGTGTGAACTGCCTTTCTTCTGCTCAGTTTATCGAAGAGCAAGGACTATATGCTATCATTTATGCCTCATAGCATCTTCACCAATTTACGAAAGTGTATACCGTCCCTCGGCGGACCCCTCAAATACAATGTTCTGTTTGTTTGCTCATTATAGAAAGGAAGAAACCACCTCGTTTTTCAATTAAATGGAAGCGGAAAGCCGATTGAAAAGCTCACACAGGCCGAAACCGAACTAGGTTGCGCACAGATTAACACTCTAAACAAGTGTATGAGACAAGCGTAGTTCGGACTTACTTCCAGGCGTTTTGGTTTTTCGTGATTACCCTAAGTCAATTTCAGCTAACAACAAGACTATTCGGTCAAAAAACTACATGTCCAAATGATAACATTAACAAACAGCAACAAATCAGTACGGACCTGACTCGCCCTCTGTGTTGGAAGCAGTCACTTGTAATACTTTTATGGACAACTCTTTGTTGCAGCCAACCTTTCAGTTCTGGATCTAAATACACACATCTACATACACACTCCGGAAGCCAAAGTATGATGTGTGGTGGAGGGTGCCTCGTAACTCTACTAGCCATTTTCTTTCTTGCTACACTCGCAAATAGAGTGAGGAGAAAAAGATGTTTATATACCTCCGTACGAGCCATAATTTCTCTTTTATTGTTTTCGCGGTCATTACGCGAAATACACGTCGGCGGCAAACGTCGTACGTCGTAACCCCCCCCCCCCCCCCCCCGCCTCACACTCTCCCCAGGGGTTACCAGTCCACGACGCACCTCCGTAACACTTTTTCGTGTTAATCGAAAACACCAGTAACAAACCTAGCAGCATACCTCTGAACTGTTTCTATGACCTCCTCTAATCTGACCTACTGAGAATCCGAAACACTCGAGTAGTACTCAAGATGGATAGCATTTGTGTTCTATACACGGTCTCCTCTGCATATGAGTTACGTTTTCCTAAAATTCTACCAATAAAACCAAGTCGACCATTCACCTTCCTTATTACCAATCTTATGTGTTCGTTCCATTTCATATAGCTTTGCAATGCTGTTTAACTGGTCTGACTGTGTGAAGCAGCACACCACTAATACTGTTTTCGAACATTACTGGAATATTTTTGCTGTATTACAATTCCAGTGTTGGATTCCATATCTATTTTTAATCAGGCAATTAATATAGGTCGGTAATACCATCTTCAGTCCTGAGTAGAAACGTGTTGGTATGTATAATGCAATACGTTTCTGTTCAGGTCTGAAGATGGTCATTACCGACCGAAATTAATTACCTGATTACAAAAAAAACATTGTGATCCAAGTTTGGGATTATAATAAAGCAAAAATTTTCCTGGAACGCTGAAAATATTTTCGTGACTATGTCGCAACTCGTAAAGGAATATTTTTCTTACTAATTTGCATTAACTTATACTTTTTCTACATTTAGAGTAAGCTACCATTCGTCATACCAAATATAAATTCTGTCTAGGTCAACGGCGATACTTTTCCGAACACTAAAGCGTCCTCAGCAAACAGTCGCAGACTGCTGCTCACCATATTAGTCAGACCATTGATGTATATAGAACAAGAGCGGTCCTGTCACACCTTCCTGGGGAACTCCAGACGATATCCTTGTCTCTGATGAACACTCGCCGTAGAGGAGAACGCACTGGCTTCTATTACTTAAGAAGTCTTTAAGTCACTCACGTATCTATGAACCTATCCCGTATACTCGGACCTTCGTTAATAGTGTGCAGTGGGCCACAGTGTCAAACTCTTTCCGGAAATCTAAATTCAAATGCTCTGAGCACTATGGGACTTAACAGCTATGGTCACCAGTCCCCTAGAACTTAGAACTACTTAAACCTAACTAACCTAAGGACATCACACAACACCCAGTCATCACGAGGCAGAGAAAATCCCTGACCCCGCCGGGAATCGAACCCGGGAACCCGGGCGCGGGAAGCAAGAACGCTACCGCACGACCACGAGCTGCGGACTTTCCGGAAATCTAGAAGTATAGAATCTGCCTGTTGCACTTCATTCATGTGAGAAGTGGGCATGCTGAGTTTCGCACAGGCGATGCTTCCTAAATCCGTACTGATGTGTGGACATAAGCTTTTCTGTCACAGGGAAATTTAATAGATTGTAACTTAGGATATACTCTAGATTTCTGTTGGAAACCCATGTTTAAGATATTGGACTGTAAATTTGTGAGTCTGTTTATTTTACCCTTCTTATATACAGGAGTCACCTGGAGTTTTTGAGACTTGGCGCTGGGCGAAAGATTCGCAATAAGAGCAAGCTAAGTAGCTAAGTAAGGGGTCAATGCCGTAGGATAATCTCTGTGAAACCGAACTGAGATTCTATCCTGACCTGGCTACTTATTTGCTTTCAACTCTTTCAGTTGCTTCTGTACGCCAGGGATTATTATGTTCTCCGTACGGGAGTCTGTGCGACCGTCGAACAACAGTATGTCTGTACGATCCTCCTGCACGAATGATTTCTTAAACGCGAGATTTAAAACTTAAGCTTTCCTTCTGCTATCATCTATAGCCACAACGGACTGATCGACGAGTGACCTGGAGATTTTACCTAGGATCAGAACTTTCTCGGGATCTCGGCCAAATCTTTCGGTAAGATACGACGTTGCGAGTTTTTACATACTTCGCGCACCGATCTTTTTACAGACGAGCACATTTCTACTAAATTTTGCCTGTCGCCATTTGCGCGTTCTTTTTTGAACCAATAGTGGAACAATCTCTGCCCTCTTAACATTTTCCGAATTTTATTATTAAGCAACAGTGGGTCTTTTCCATCCTTAATCCACTTACTCGGCACATATTTCTCCAGAGCGCAATTTACAATCAGTTAAAACTTTGCTCGTAATTCCTCTACATCCACCATATTGGAACTAAATGACGTCCGTTCAGTCTTCAAGTAGGATGATAATTGTCTGCGATTCGTTAGCTATCAACCCGTAGACCGGTTGATATTTCAAAAACCGTTTGGTTGCATGCTGACAGGTTATCTGAGAATGGCATATGAATATGTAAGAGAAACACCCTACTGGCAGAATAAATGAACGTGAAGGAAATCGTTATATCATTCTGTGGCTGTAAAATAATCTTCACGCTCAGGGAACGACTCGACATCACAGCGCTAATGGAAATTAATTTATGGACGTCTTTCCAACTTAATATTAATTCAGTTACAGTACATGCACTTAAAGTTTTATGCAACGAAAATACTGACTAGCTACTGCGAGTTTCTTCGCTGTAGCGTGAAATAAAATAACAGTTTTATGCATATGCAGTAACACATCAAAGTATGCTGCTGAGCCTGTGGAATGTCGCTACGGCAATTACAATTTTCAAAAGGCTTTAATCGTAGCTAGTTTACTTGAAATTTTAGCTGTTACTTCACGGTGACACGCTATTAGCTAACGGGCTGTGTCATAAGTTTTTCTTTATATTGCGCTTGTTAAATATACTCGGTAAACTTTCTGTGCCATCATAAACGAGAGGGATGCGCCGGGCATTAACGCAGAGTAGAAGTCTGCTACGTAGGAAACAGAAACAGCATGGGAGACAGAAATGGGTTTTTACGGAGTGAAGGAGATGTTCTGTAGCGTCGTCCTTTCAACGTTCGGAGGATACACCACTATAGCTTTTTAAGCTGGGTCGGCTGTAATTCGGAGAAAAGAAAGCTGTCCAGACGCAGCAGCACGTGTGGTGTGGCGGGATGAAGAAAAGGAGCCTACTTTCACTTGTGACACACACACACACACACACACACACACACACACACACGCTTACTTGAGGCGACTATTTGACTCTCGTAACTGCATCAGCGTCATCTTTATAATCTTTACAGTTACTCAGCGGGTTTACAACAAAAATCTGGAAACATCGAAAACACTACACACTGAGGCGCCTAATACGGTGTAGGAAAACAGTTGGTATTCAATAAAGCTTCCAGACGTCTGGGAATGGATAAATGCAAGTCCTGAATCTTATACCACTGTTCCTGCAAAATAGTGGCAAGTGCTGGTAAAGATACCATAGGTGGATAGCGATAGCGCATCCTCCTCACCAAAGAAGTCCAGAAAGACTCCATAATGTTGCGCTCTGATGACTGTGGAGGCCAGAGAAGCTGCGTAAATTTATCCTCGTGCTCACAAAACCAGTCCGGGACAGTACGAGTTGTATCATGTTGGAACACAGAATCACCATTGGGGAAAAAACATTGTACCATGGTATAGACCTGATCACCCAAAATGGGCACATAATCGTTGGCAGTAACGCGTCCTTGCAGAGTAATCATGAGGCCCATCGAATACCACTACATGTCTGCCCAACTGTCACCAAAATGCTGCCCTGTTCACTTTTGGAATGTAAACTCGTCCAGAAGTTGTAAATAGTGTGCAGTAAGAGTCATCCGACCAAATTACTTTCTTTCATTGCTCCGTGGTCTAGACTTTACGGCTTCGGCACCAAGTAGTCCTGTTACGGGCATTTGCATCCCTAAAGAGTGGATTTGGATTCCAGCTCTAGCTGCAGTTTCCTGCTTATCTACACTATTGGCCATTAAAATTGCTACACCACGAAGATGACGTGCTACATTCGCGAAATTTAACCGACAGGAAGAAGATGCTCTCATATGCAAATGATTAGCTTTTCAGAGCATTCACACAAGGTTGGCGCCGGTGGCGACACCTACAACGTGCTGACATGAGGAAAGTTTCCAACCGATTTCTCATACACAAACAGCAGTTGACCAGCGTTGCCTCGTGAAACGTTGTTGTGATGCCTCGTGTAACGAGCAGAAATGCGTACCATCACGTTTCCGACTTTGATAAAGGTCGGATTGTAGCCTATCGCAATTGCGGTTTATCGTATCGCGACATTGCTGTTCGCGTTGGTGGGAACCAGTGACTCTTAGTAGAATACGAAACCGGTGGGTTCAGGAGGGTAATACGGAACGCCGTGCTGGATCCCAACGGCCTCGTATCACTAGCAGTCGAGATGACAGGCATCTTGTCCGCATGGCTGTAACGGATCGTGCAGCCACGTCTCGATCCCTGAGTCAACAGATTGGGACGTTTGCAAGACAACAACCATCTGCACGAACAGTTCGACGACGTTTGCAGCAGCATGGGCTATCAGCTCGGAGAACATGGATGCGGTTACCCTTGACGCTGCAGCACAGACAGGAGCGCCTGCGATGGTGTACTCAACGACGAACCTGGGTGCACGAATGGCAAAACGTCATTTTTTCGGATGAATCCACGCTCTATTTACAGCATCATGATGGTCGCATCCGTGTTTGGCGTTATCGCGGTGAACGCACATTGGAAGCGTGTATTCGTCATCGCAATACTGGCGTATCACCCGGCGTGATGGTATGGGGTGCCATTGGTTACACGTCTCGGTCATCTCTTGTTCGCATTGACGGCACTTTGAACAGTGGACGCTAAATTTCAGATGCGTTGCGGCCCGTGGCTCTACCCTTCATTCGATCCCTGCGAAACCCTACATTTCAGCAGGATAATCCACGACCGCATGTTGCAGGTCCTGTACGGGCGTTTCTGGATACAAAAAATGTTCGACTGCTGCCCTGGCCAGCACATTCTCCAGATCTCTCACCAATTGAAAACGTCTGGTCAATGGTGGCCGAGCAACTGGCTCGTCACAATACGCCAGTCATTACTCTTGGTGAACTGTGTTATCGTGTTGGAGCTGCATGGACAGCTGTACCTGTACATGCCATCCAAGCTCTGTTTGACTAAATGCCCAGGCGTATCAAGGCCGTAATTACGGCCAGAGATGGTTGTTCTGGGTACTGATTTCTCAGGATCTATGCACCCAAATTGCGTGAAAGTGTAATCACATATCAGTTCTAGTATAATATATTTGTCCAATGAATACCCGTTTATCATCTGCATTTCTTCTTGGTGTAGCAATTTTAATGGCCAGTAGTGTAGCTCCTTTTGTGTTGTTTTGGTACCGAAAAAGTTCGCGAATGCGATATTCCGCTCCGCAGTGACTTTTGCAGCCTCACTTACTTTTCGCCACAATCTTCTTCAATGGCCGTCTGTCGCGATTACTCAAGATACACTTTCGTCTGCATTATGACTTAGCGGAAGATGTTTTTCCGCTTTCCCTGTATGCGGTATAAAACTTAAGAGTATGCCTCTTGAAACAACAAACACTTCAGCTCGCCTGGTTGCGGACGCACTCAGCATACCAAGACTGAAACTTTTTCCACGTTCGAATTCACTTACTTCTGATGTAATACTCTCACAGCTGCAGAGAATGCTTTTTTGATCTCGACCGACACTTGCAACGTACTGAGGACATTGCAGAGGTGCCTTTCGTGGTTAAATAGAATAGTGCAACATGCAGGCTTATCTGTCATCTGGATTTATGTTCACGCATGCATTTCTCGCGGCGTTTCAATATTTTTGACCAACCCCGTTAGATTCCAAGAAGCGTTTCGTTTACATCGACTGTTGGCACGGCTAACATATGACTTACGTGCCCTCATATCTAGAACCAGATCTCTGGGTGATTTAGCGGGCAAATCGAGGACCGATAGGATGCCTGAGCGTTCGTCAAACCAGGAACGTATGCTTGCGGCCTTGTGAAAAGGGCTGTTGTCATCTTGGAAGACGGGAGTGTCTGTAGTATACTCATAATTATGATGTGGAATAAAGGGCTACACTTGGTCAGCGAGTATGATGAAACAAACATTCTCGTTTATGATACTTCCCAGCAGATTAATCCCGAAAGTCATACAAGAGAATTTCTTAGGAGTTTGGAAAGTAGGAGAGAACTTACTGGTGGAATTGAAGCTCTGGGGATGCGTCGTCATTCTTGCTTGGATAGGTCAGTCGGTAGAGTGCTTGCCCAAAGTCTCAAGTTCGAGTCCTGACTGGCGCACAGTTTCAATCAAATCGGCTCACATTCCGCAGAAGAGTGAACCTCATTCTGGACCCTCTTTCATGTTCACGGTAACCTGAACGAGTGGGCCCGAGTCAAGCTATGGAAAACACCCCCAAACGTCACAGAATCACATCCGGTTTGAGCTACAGTGCGGGTTAAACGTCCCACTGCGCTATAACTGAACTCGTCTTCTTGCATCATTTAAAAAGAAGCAAAACAGCGACTCGTGGGGCCTTACCGTACACCTCCAGTCAGCTAATGTCCAGTTTCTGTGCTGTTTGATCCACTGAAGACATGGAACTTTACGTGCTACCGTAAACAATAGCCTATTGTGAGGTTCCGCAACCTAAGTGTCCATTGCATGCATTTCCCTTCGCAATACCGGTTCGGAAACTGGTCAGTATGGAACTGAATTCACTCCCGCTCCTTGTTACATGGCTGTGAGTGGTATGCCATTCCTTGAGGGCACGTTGTAGAGTGGATACCCTATCCAGTCAGGCAACTCATTCACGATGTAGTCATAGGCATGTCCAAACACTATATACTTCGTATCTACCATTCTTTCACGTACCCACGTCGACCTACCTTACCGAGCGAGGTGGCGCAGTGGTTAGACACTGGACTCGCATTCGGAAGGACGACGGTTCAATCCCGCGTCCGGCCATCCTGATTTAGGTTTTCCGTGATTTCCCTAAATCACTCCAGGCAAATGCCGGGATGGTTCCTCTGAAAGGGCACGGCCGACTTCCTTCCCCATACTTCCCTAATCCGATGAGACCGATGACCACGCTGTCTGGTCTCCTTCCCCAAACCAACCAACCAACCAACCAACCTACCTTACTGCGCTGATTCCATACAAACTACCGCGACTGACATCGACCCACCACTTCACTGCTATGACCTTCGTCAGCGGTAGTGGATCACATGACCCCTTGGTCCCAGTCTTACACCACCTACAGCTTTTCAAAGCGACTAGTCTGCTCTTTAAGCAGATATTAATATTTTGTGTGGTGGGCTTATGGGGCTACACTTGGAGTCATCTCTGGACTCCAGCTAATCCTATCTCTTCATTGGGATCAGAACACCAATTGCATTTGGTATTAACGGGACAAAGTCATTCCTCCACTGCAACCATCGTATACTGTATCTACATCTACACTGATCAGCCAGAACATTATGACCACCTACCTAAAAGCAGATATGTCCACATTTGGCACCGATAGCAATGGCGACGCGTCGTGGCATGGAAGCAATGAGGCTTTGGTAGCTCGCTTGAGGCAGTTGTCACCACATCTGCACACACAAGTCACCTAATTCGCGTAAATTCCGGGGAGGGGAGCGATGACCTCTGACGCCACTTTCGATCACATCCCAGATGTGTTCGATCGGGTTCAGATCTGGCGAGCTGGGCGACCAGCACATCAATTGGAACACTCCACTGCGTTCCTCGAACCACTCCATCACATTCCTGGCCTTGTGACAATGAGCATTATTTTGTTGAAAATGCCACTGTCGTCGGGAAACATGATCGTCATGAAGGAGTGTACGTGGTCTGCCACCAGTGTACGATACTTCTTGTCATGGGTTCTGAGAAAGTGCAAAGCATCTGAAAAAGAAACATGGCTAATTCTAGGGTTCTCTTCCTTTGTCTACAGCTCTTATAGAGTACGCATGATAGCAGAAATCGATAGATATCCGAAACGTGCTACTAGAATCGTGACATATCGGCATCGAATGGAACTTGAAAGGGAATGTTTCCGTAGAAATATGAAGTCATTCTCACGAAACACTGTTTTGTAAATTTGGAGAACCTGTATTCGAGTAAGACTGCGTGGCAATTCTGCTGCCGCCACTATATGCCTCACGGAGGGATAATCAGAATAAGACAAGAAAAATTTGGGCGTTTGTATTCGCAGTTGCGTTTATGATCCACGTTCAGCTATATAATGGAATGACGGCAATGAAAAATTGTGCTGGACCGGAACACGAATCCGGATTTCCTGCTTTAATTAGCGAGTGTGCACAAAAATGTTCAAATGTGTGTGAATTCCTAAGGAACTGTTGAGGTCATCAGTCCCTAGACTTACACACTACTTAAACTAGCTTATGCTAAGAACAACAGACACATCCATGCCCGAGGGAGGACTCGAACCTCCGGCGGGAGGGGCCGTGCAATCCGTGACATGGCGACTCAAACCGCGTGGCCACTCAGCGTGTCGCGTGTCCACAAGCATAGTACATGAGTCGTCTTCAAAAAGTAAATTACACATTGCTATGGCAGGCCAAGTAATTTTTATTGAATGGTGCACTTCACTTCACAGTAACACAGGTACATAACACATTTTTGCCGGCCGCGGTGGTCTAGCGGTTCTAGGCGCTCAGTCCGGAACCGCGTGACTGCTACGGTCGCAGGTTCGAATCCTGCCTCGGGCATGGATGTGTGTGATGTCCTTAGGTTAGTTAGGTTTAAGTTGTTCTAAGTTCTAGGGGACTGATGACCACAGATGTTAAGTCCCATAGTGCTCAGAGCCATTTGAACCATAACACATTTTTCAACGCAGTCATAAAATCTCTGCAAACCGCGGTCGGAACGTACTGTCATTTTTTCAGTTCCTCGATGACAGAAATCCATTTATTGGTGAGGGAACCGCTCCGTGGACGTCGTCGAAAAATCTGCGATTACTGCGAATCCTCGAGTGTCTGAACATTGTCGTCTGTGGTCGATATGATCACCATCACTCACATCTGTGTGGCCTTAGTGAAATTGTTGGTACCATTTCACTACGTTTGGTCTAGACATTGCATTTCTCCGTATACCGCCTGAATTTCACACGGTGGATCTGTGTGTAATGGAGACATTTTGACCGCACGAATGGTACGGTCCCGCGCATTTCAGCTACATCTACATATATAATCCGCTAGCCACCAATTTGCGCCAAAGTCATATTCCCATATTGAATGGTGATCATTGCGCGATTTGAAAGCTGGTGGTCATAACACATGCTCTACATCCTCGGCGAAGATCGGATTTCGGAATTTAGTGAGCAGCACCTTCCGTTTAGAGCGTCGTCTATCTGCAAGTGTGTCCCACTTCAAACTTTCTATGAGATTTGTAACGCTCTCGCGATGGCTAAATGTACCAGTCACGAATCTTGCCGCTCTTCTTTGGACCTTCTCAATCTTTTGAATCAGACACAACTGGTAAGGGTCCCATACAGACGAACAATACTCTAGTACTGGACAAACTAACATATTGTAAGCAATTTCCTTTGTTGAAGGACTGCATCGCTTCAGTGGTCTACCAATAAACCCCAACCTACAGTTCGCCTTGCCCGTTACTTGTGTAATCTGATCATTCCATTTGAGATCATTTGGGGCATTTATTTTGTACTCGTACATTAATGGGGATTTTTGCCTTGTTATACGCAGTAGGTTACACTTACTAATATTGAGAGATAACTGCCAGTCATTACACCACGCACTTATTTTCTGCAAATCCTCATTGATTCGTTCACAACTTTCGTGTGAGACTGCTTTCTTGTAGAGCACCCGTGGTCTAGGGGTAGCGTCTTTGATTCATAATCAAAACGTCTTCGGTCCCGGGTTCGATCCTCGCCATTGCCTAAATTTTGATAAATAATCAGCATTGGCGGCCGAAGACTTCCGGCATAAGAAGTCAGCCTCATTCTGCCAACGGCCTTGTCAGAGGGCGGAGGAGCGGTTAGAGGTTCAGGGCACTCTCTTGTCCTAGGGGTGGGAAATTGCCCCTAAAGGCGGAAGAATCAGCAATGATCAACGACATGAGGATGCAGAAGGCAGTGGAAACCACTGCATTAAAGACACGTAACGTGTATCCACAGGACATGTGGCCTGTATTTGAAGAAGTGTCATGATGATCTCTCCATTGGCAAAAGATTCCGGAATAGTCCCCCATTCGGATCTCCGGGAGGGGACTGCCAAGGGGGAGATTACCATGAGAAAAAGATTGAATAATCAACGAAAGGATAACGTTCTACGAGTCGGGGCGTGGAATGTCAGAAGCTTGAACGTGGTAGGGAAACTAGAAAATCTGAAAAGGGAAATGCAAAGGCTCAATCTAGATATAGTAGGGGTCAGTGAAGTGAAGTGGAAGGAAGACAAGGATTTCTGGTCGGATGAGTATCGGGTAATATCAACAGCAGCAGAAAATGGTATAACAGGTGTAGGATTCGTTATGAATAGCAAGGTAGGGCAGAGGGTGTGTTACTGTGGACAGTTCAGTGACCGGGTTGTTCTAATCAGAATCGACAGCAGACCAACACCGACAACGATAGTTCAGGTATACATGCCGACGTCGCAAGCTGAAGATGAACAGATAGAGAAAGTGTATGAGGATATTGAAAGGGTAATGCAGTATGTAAAGGGGGACGAAAATCTAATAGTCATGGGCGACTGGAATGCAGTTGTAGGGGAAGGAGTAGAAGAAAAGGTTACAGGAGAATATGGGCTTGGGACAAGGAATGAAAGAGGAGAAAGACTAATTGAGTTCTGTAACAAGTTTCAGCTAGTAATAGTGAATACCCTGTTCAAGAATCACAAGAGGAGGAGGTATACTTGGAAAAGGCCGGGAGATACGGGAAGATTTCAATTATATTACATCATGGTCAGACAGAGATTCCGCAATCAGATACTGGGATGTAAGGCGTACCCAGGAGCAGATATAGACTCAGATCACAATATAGTAGTGATGAAGAGTAGGCTGAGGTTCAAGACATTAGTCAGGAAGAATCAATACGCAAAGAAGTGGGATACGGAAGTACTAAAGAATGACGAGATACGTTTGAAGTTCTCTAACGCTGTGGATACAGCAATAAGGAATAGCGCAGTAGGCAGTACAGTTGAAGAGGAATGGACATCTCTAAAAAGGGCCTTCACAGAAGTTGGGAAGGAAAACATAGGTACAAAGAAGGTAGCTGCGAAGAAACCATGGGTAACAGAAGAAATACTTCAGTTGATTGATGAAAGGAGGAAGTACAAACATGTTACGGGAAAATCAGGAATACAGAAATACAAGTCGCTGAGGAATGAAACAAATAGTAAGTGCAGGGAAGCTAAGACGAAATGGCTGCAGGAAAAATGTGAAGACATCGAAAAAGATATGATTGTCGGAAGGACAGACTCAGCATACAGGATAGTCAAAACAACCTTTGGTGACATTAAAAGCAGCGGTAGTAACATTAAGAGTGCAACGGGAATTCCACTGTTAAATGCAGAGGAGAGAGCAGATAGGTGGAAAGAATACATTGAAAGCCTCTATGAGGGTGAAGATTTGTTTGATGTGATAGAAAAAGAAACAGGAGTCGATTTAGAAGAGATAGGGAATCCAGTATTAGAATCGGAATTTAAAAGAGCTATGGAGGACTTACGGTCAAATAAGGCAGAAGGGATAGATAACATTCCATCAGAATTTCTAAAATCATTGGGGGAAGTGGCAACAAAACGACTATTCACGTTGGTATGTAGAATATATGAGACTGGCGATATACCATATGACTTTCGGAAAAGCATCATCCACACAATTCCGAAGACGGCAAGAGCTGACAAGTGCGAGAATTATCGCACAATCAGCTTAACAGCTCATGCATCGAAGCTGCTTACAAGAATAATATACAGAAGAATGGAAAAGAAAATTGAGAATGCGCTAGGTGACGATCAGTTTGGCTTTAGGAAAAGTAAAGGGACGAGAGAGGCAATTCTGACGTTACGGCTAATAATGGAAGCAAGGCTAAAGAAAAATCAAGACACTTTCATAGGATTTGTCGACCTGGAAAAAGCGTTCGACAATATAAAATGGTGCAAGCTGTTCGAGATTCTGAAAAAAGTAGGGGTAAGCTATAGGGAGAGACGGGTCATATACAATATGTACAACAACCAAGAGGGAATAATAAGAGTGGACGATCAAGAACGAAGTGCTCGTATCAAGAAGGGTGTAAGACAAGGCTGTAGCCTTTCGCCCCTACTCTTCAATCTGTACAACGAGGAAGCAATGATGGAAATAAAAGAAAGGTTCAGGAGTGGAATTAAAATACAAGGTGAAAGGATATCAATGATACGATTCGCTGATGGCATTGCTATCCTGAGTGAAAGTGAAGAAGAATTAAATGATCTGCTGAACGGAATGAACAGTCTAATGAGTACACAGTATGGTTTGAGAGTAAATCGGAGAAAGGCGAAGGTAATGAGAAGTAGTAGAAATGAGAACAGCGAGAAACTTAACATCAAGATTGATGGTCACGAAGTCAATGAAGTTAAGAAATTCTGCTACCTAGGTAGTAAAATAACCAATGTCGGACGGAGCAAGGAGGACATCAAAAGCAGACTCGCTATGGCAAAAAAGGCATTTCTGGCCGAGATAAGTCTACGAATATGAAATACCGGCCTTAATTTGAGGAAGAAATTTCTGAGGATGTACGTCTGGAGTACAGCATTGTATGGTAGTGAAACATGGACTGTGGGAAAACCGGAACAGAAGAGAATCGAAGCATTTGAGATGTGGTGCTATAGACGAATGTTGAAAATTAGGTGGACTGATAAGGCAAGGAATGAGGAGGTTCTACGCAGAATCGGAGAGGAAAGGAATATGTGGAAAACACTGATAAGGAGAAGGGACAGGATGATAGGACATCTGCTAAGACATGAGGGAATGACTTCCATGGTACTAGAGGGAGCTGTAGAGGGCAAAAACTGTAGAGGAAGACAGAGATTGGAATACGTCAAGCAAATAATTGAGGACGTAGGTTGCAAGTGCTACTCTGAGATGAAGAGGTTAGCACAGGAAAGGAATTCGTGGCGGGCCGCTTCAAACCAATCAGTAGACTGAGGACCAAAAAAAAAAAAAAAAAAACCGGCATCATCGGCAAACAGTCTAATGCCGCTGTCAATATCGCAGCAGTAGCGACGCCATTTCACTCCCACATTGTCATAGACCTGTTATCCTTACCAGAGCAAAATTTTGTCTGCAGGGAAACCCAGAATAGTTACTCTTTACTGACAATGCACCACCCTTGTTGCACAATGATTTTAGCGTGGGACAACATGCCTTTCTCAAGTCCCTCGCTCAATGTGAGAATGGAAAAAGTAGAAATTGACTGTTACTGGTGTGAAGTATCTTCCTGCACACAGTATAGCCGGCTGGAGTGGCAGAGCGGTTCTAGGCGCTACAGTCTGGAACCGCGCGACCACTACGGTCGCAGGTTCGAATCCTGCCTCGGAACCAGGAATCTGGGGTGATATTTAGCTGCATAGCAGGGTCCCTTTGGTTGTCGTCCGTGGTAGCCTTGCAGCACAGCGATACGTCGACGATATTCTATGCCCCATGTTGTTACCCTTCATTGCAAGCCATCCTGGGCTTACATTTCAGCAAGATAATACCCGCCCGCACACGACGAGAGTATCTACTGCTTGTCTTCGTGCTTGCCAAATCCTACCTTGCCCAGCAAGGTCGCCGGAACGCTCCCCAACTGAGAACATTTGGAGCATTATGGGCAGCGCCCCCCAACCATCTCCGGATATTGACAATCGAACGCGTAAATTGCACGCAATTAGGCACGATATCCCTGAGGAGGACACAGAACAACTCTATAATTCGATGCCAAGCCGAATAACTGGTTACATAAGGACCAGAGATTGACCAACGTGTCATTGACTTGCTTAATTTCTGAAGTTCTTTCTCTTGAATAAATCATCCAATTTACGCTGAAATTGCAATCATTTTTTTGTCTTTACATGTACATCACTTCTACCGATTTTCGTCCCATTCGGACAATTCCTTCGTGGTGCGTCCTTTTCTTTTCTTTCTTTCGTTTTTGTGTTAGGGTGTATTATGCCAACAGACAATCTCCTTATTCCTTACGTACACGACTACTTATTTCTTCCTAAAACGTAAGAATGTTAGTTAAAATGTGCTACGTCTCATTAGTGTCTATACACAACAAATGATTGGCGTAACTGCAAGTTCAGGAAACTATCCGGAATCCACCGTATGTATCAATTAAGACCGAGTATGACTTATGGGAGATTTGACAAATATTTTCCGACTTTAAGCCATAAAAGGTAATACGTAACGTGAAAAACACTTGTTAATTCCAAAGCTATCAGCCAGAAATTAATTTTTGATTTAGAGCGTGCATCATTTAGCAATGGTACGTTTTTTCGTCCGTATTAAATTAATTATTATTTTTTTAAATTAACGTTCAGTGGAATTGAATGGGTGATAAATTATGAAATCCTCTATTTATAGAGCTAATTTTGTTATTTTCCGAGGTAAATAAGAATCATTCATAGTGCGATGTAACCGTGAAAAAATAAACTTTCTGGACACACGGCAACATTAGACAATTGTAGGGACGCCGCTGGCAGTAATTAGATTCAGATCATGGTTGTATGGTAACTGGCAGAAAATATGCTACCAACTTCAGTGGATAAGAACTACTGAGACCAGGTAAGTCATTTAAAAAAATACTTTAATTTAAAAGCTCTGTTAAAATTCGAAATCAAAAGCTAGTATTGGAGAAGTTTTTTGAAAGCATCTCGCTTTGGTAAGGAGCACCTCTTTGGTATTACTACTCATTTTTCGACAAGCGCGCGAGGAAAAATGTTTGCAGAGGTAGAGTTTATATGACATATGTGGCATAAAATATGCTGTTCCTTCAGTGGTACAAAACTTTCTGATTATAATTTAAAGTAAAGTCGAAAGCAGTCATCTTAATAGTCTATTAAATAACCTGTGAAGCTCTCGAAGAGAGAACTTACGTCTCTTAATAAGAAAACTATATTTGTAATCAACTGAAGCTGTTTTGGTAAACCACTGGTAAAAGCGAACTGAGGAGACTACATCACAAATCGAATGTGGACTGACTTAAGTAAGAATCTACGTTGCTACGTGTAATAAAGCTTCGATGCTGTAATGACGAAATCACTCCTCAAGGTTTTATGACCACGGAGTTGCAAACAGTTTTTAACAGCCGAGAAGAATCACGCATACAATAGCAATCCAGATACGAGGCAAATTTTTTTCATAATATGTGTCACAAAAATGGTTCCTTAAAATGAGGTTATTTTGGTAATTTTCGCAAGAATTCCGTAACATACGTTATAGCTAGAGAAAACGATTATCGCCATTCAGAAACTCACAAGAGGTCATTAACTGAGGACTGGAAATTTTCACAGAGCTTCATACCAAGCAGTCTTTGATAAAGGCGACCTATTACACTACGGAACTTTGAGTGACGTCAATTAAACGAACCGCAGACGTTCCGCATGATCTACAGTAGAAAAAGTGTGGTTATGTAAACAAAAAATCTAAAATAAACTTACACTCGGGACAGTGGAACCTGAACATTAAAAGCTGAATACGAAACAGAAAAAGCACCGATTACGCAAAGGAAACTTCGGCATGTGAAATGTTGCCAGAAAAATGGGAAAAAGGGACAGTTTACAAAAAAAATTAAATTGTGAATAGCTGAGTATAATACGTTTAGAGCAACGCGGAGATTATTTCAGAACACGGCACGATAACTAAAGAAAATATTTTCAAACATGACCTTCAGTGTTGCCAAACAATCAGCCTTACATCTAAATATGCACAATTCCCGTTTAGATTACACGAGTACGAGGACACAACATTGGTACACACAACAACGATGCTATTTCAGTTATCAGTCTTTCAATTAATAGTACGTTATCCTGGGACGTTGTTCTCACCTTCACGTATTCGTTACACTTGACAAACCTATTCGCTAACTGCAGCAAAAGACGTACCAGTCCGTAGCCACATCCCTGTCCACTTCAACGAGTGCGTTGCCATTAATTTCGGGAGTCATTCAGAAACTACATAAAAATGGAAAGAGAGAAAGAGAGAGAGACCACTCTCATTAAAACAGCAAACATTGAGCGAACGAAATATGATTGTACTGTACTGCGGCTATGACCGCTTAAAAGTTACACTACTGGCCACTAAAATTGCTACACCACGAAGATGACGTGCAACAGGCGCGAAACTTTACCGACACGACGTAGATGCTGTGATATGCAAATGATTAGCTATTCAGAGCATTCACACAAGGTTGGCGCCGGTGGCGACATCTACAACGTGCTGACATGAGAAAAGTTTCCAACCGATTTCTCATACACAAGCAGCGGTTGACCGGCGTTGCTTGGTGAAACGTTGTTGTGATGCCTCGTGTAAGGAGGAGAAATGCGTACCATCACGTTTCCGACTTTGATAAAGGTCGGATTATAGCCTATCGCGATTGCGGTTTATCGTATCGCGACATTGCTGCTCGCGTTGGTCGAGATCCAATGACTGTCAGCAGAATACGGAATCGGTTGGTTCAGGAGGGTAATACGGAACGCCGTGCTCGATCCCAACGGCCTCGTATCACTATCACTTACCCTCGACGCTGCATCACAGACAGGAGCGCCTGCGAAGGTGTACTCGGCGATCAACCTTGGTGCACGAATGGCAAAACGTCATTTTTTCGGATGAATCCAGGTTCTGTTCACAGCATCATGATGGCCGCATCCGTGTTTGGCGACATCACGGTGAACGCACATTAGAAGCGTGTATTCGTCATCGCAATACTGGCGTATATCCCGGCGTGATGGTATGGGGTGCCATTGGTTACACGTCTCGGTCACCTCTTGTTCGCATTGACGGCACTTTGAACAGTGGACGTTACACTTCAGATGTGTTACGACCCGTGGCTCTACCCTTCATTCGATCCCCGCGAAACTCTACATTTCAGCAGGATAATGCACGACCGCATGTTGCAGGTCCTGTACGGGCCTTTCTGGATACAGAAAATATTCGACTGCTGCCCTGGCCAGCACATTCTCCAGATCTCTCACCAACTGAAAACATCTGGTCAATGGTGGCCGAGCATCTGGCTCGTCACAATACGCCAGTCACTACTCTTGATGAACTGTGGTATCGTGTTGAAGCTGCACGGGCAGCTGTACCTGTACACGCCATCCAAACTCTGTTTGACTCCATGGGCAGGCGTATCAAGGCCGTTATTACGGCCAGAGGTGGTTGTTCTGGGTACTGATTTCTCAGGATCTATGCCCCCAAATTGCGTGAAAATGTAGTCACATGTCAGTTCTAGTATAATATATTTGTCCAATGAGTACCCGTTTATCATCTGCATTTCTTATTGGTGCAGCAATTTTAATGGCCAGTAGTGTAGTTGACGCTATGGAGAGTACCAAATTAGAGCATGTCTTCTCAAGATCGTACCGAGCCAAATGGATATTTACCACGGTGGAGCACGACTAAATTTCAGTCGTATTTCAGTTATCACATCTCCACCTACATTTTTTAAGCACGAGCCGCCTTACAGGTATAATTTTCCCACCTTCTATTCCGTTCGTGGAACGTGCGCGTGAAGAAATAATGCTGATAAGCCTTTGTACAGACTAGTTTTACCATGGTGATCGTTACGATATTTGTACACAGGAGTAAGCAATTTGTTTCCGGATTCATTTTCGAATGAGCACTTTCTTTGTGAGGGAGGGATTAAAATTTCAAGATACTCAAACGCCATTCTTGCAACATTTCCCTCTGGAGGTGATGCACCATTTTCCGTTGTCGCCTCACGCGTTGACTGGACAAACCAGAACGAATAGTGTGGACTCTCTTTCAATCTTGTCTACGCGTCGGTGTGTACTAAAAAAAGATAGGCTGAATTCCTGCTTGTGTGATTAAAGATACAGTCAATGGACTATCGCTTATACAACTGATGTTTTCAATAATTCCCGTAGTGTGCAGAAATTATCACCAGTTTTAAGATTGACCCAACAAAAGCGGTGCCAAAAAAGTTTAACTAAGTCTAATTGCAAACCAATATATTACCTCCCATCGTTGTCAAAGGCACCCGAGCACGTAGTGCACGGCGATTAAACTGAATTCTTGCAGGCAAATGACTTTTTCATCCCTGCGTCAATCTCACTTTTTAAGCATCTGTCTTACCCTGGCACCTATAAATAAGCTTTTTGGAAACATCACAACGGCATAACTGCCACGGTCACAGCGATAGCGGATATTAAACTAGCAGTGGATCGGTAACAAGCAATTAAAATCATCCTTCTTGATTTCATTTCAACTTCCGACATGGTAGATTCAGAAATGCTACTGTATTTGCGACAATGAGAAACTCAGATAGCTGTGTCACAACGCAGAAATGATTGGAGTTAAATCTTACGAAGTCAAGATGAATATTTCTCGACGTGGAAGTAAGAAACTGTGGTTTTTTTAGGTAAAAATGCTGTTTTATTCGACTTAGTTCCCTATTAGATCAACATACTAAGACCAACGTATTTCCCTCGAGTATATTCTATCCCTGAATAGCGATTCTAGCAGGTCCTTAAATAACCATTTTCTACTGCCGCAAACTCTTCATTGCGCGTAAAATATTTTCGAGGCACAAATGTCCTTTAGAGGTTGTCTTGAAGAATACTTCGTTTTGAAATTCAGAAAACACTGGCCATACTTTTTCCGGCAGATGATATCATCTTCGTCTTATCTGATGTTGGATCACTAGCTTCCATCCAGTGTCGTGAGTGCTGGCGTGGAATGATGATTCATGTCTCAACTTTAGAGATACATCAGTTGTATTTCATTTAAAACGAGCTGAACAGTGTTGAACTTACTAATTTTAGCACTTACATTTCACTAGCATTCTACCAGTGGTCCATCCATCTTACGTAAAGTTTCCCCATATTTACATATCCATGTAAAATGTGCCGTACTGTTTCACCTGCTGTGTTTGTGGCATCACCTATCAGAAGATAGCAACAATGATATCGATGTGAAGCTGCAAGTCTTTATTTGCATTATTAAAATTCATATGTTTCTGTAATTTTATTCTACTATAATTATCCTTTCGCGAAGCTGAAATTCGTGTAAATATGTGTTTATACTTTTTGATGATTCTTGACAGGATTTACTATGCCAATGCCGATTTGCCGTGTGTTTTTACATACTTGAACTGAGACTAGACAAGAAGCAGGACCGAGTGAGATGGTGCAGTGGTTAGCACACTGGACTCGCATTCGGGAGGACGACGGTTCAATCCCGCGTCCGGCCATCCTGATTTAGGTTTCCCGTGATTTCCCTAAATCACTCGAGGCAAATGTCATTTTGATTCCTTTGAAAGGGCACGGCCCACTTCCTTCCCCGTCCTTCCCTAATCCGATGGGACGATGACCTCGCTGTTTGGTCTTCTCCCCCAAACAACCCAAACCAACCCAAGAAGCAGGGAATGTAATAGTCTGTAAGTCTCGATGTGAGATCGAGTCTTCTCTCAGCAGAACTTATACAGGAGAACCGTGGTTTGTTTACTTCGTTTACTTTCACACCATTCTCTCGTATATTTTGGGACAACTCTGGACACTTACCAAAAATGCTCTTAGCCCAGAAACGGGAGGTCAGACTGATCTGCAGTGTCAGATCGCGAGCTTCGTATACTAGACAGATAAACGATATGTACTTGGATAACACTTCCTTAGGCATTGTACAGAAAGGTGTGCACTTTTCAGCAGGTTTCATTTTCAACAGCCTCCCGGCAGAATTGAAAAACAAATTGAGTGATAAACCCCCAGTCCTTAAAATCAAGTCGAAAGGTTCCTCGTTACAAACTTCTTTTATTCCGTATACGACTACCTCGCAGTAGTTGAGAGCTTTTCTCTGTAATTTGTTATCTATTCGTATTCTCTGTCACAGTTTTTTCGTGTTTTACTAATTCTTTAATTATTTGGTTTGTAAATTTTCTAATCAACAAACTATGTGCTGACTCGTTCCATGACGAGTAGTCTTGGCTCGCTTGGTTCCATAGAACCTGATAAATAAATGACAAATGTCAGGAACAGCAGCCGAGTCATACTTGTTCCGAATAAGCGTCACCCGTGTTATCGAAGCATTTGGTCGCTCGATGCTAATGACACTAATAGCTACAATAGGTCAATGGGACCCTCATTTGCAAGAAACGAAAAATTATGCACTGCGTGACCTCTGGATGGTATCATGCGCACTGCGAATGTCATTTGAAGGTTATCAGGGCGATGCAAAGAACAGAAGCAGAGTAAGAGTAAACAAATTAGACAATCCCGACAGCAATTGCTTCATTGACATCAACGTTCCCGTACCTGCGATGACTCTGGAGGTTTTTTTTTTCCCCCTACAGCTTTTAGAGGTTACGAAACGTTCGCATCCTCTGAACACGCCTATAATTTATATACTGCGTAGTGGCAACAAACTTGGAAACATTAAGCTGATAGTGATTCTATTAGAATAACTTGCGATAGCTGCTTATCATCTGAGCTGCTAATTATTTCTTGGTCACTCGTGTCACCAAGCAGTTTAATAAGTTATCGCAATGGCTGTCTTCCAAGTATTTTATCTGATGCAACACGAGCTTCTACTTTTCTTCTTTTCATTTTCACTTACGCTCTATCTCGTCTTATAGAACCAATATTGATGTTACGACGACGCATTTCATTCCTGAGTGCCACTTTCAAAACATTCTAACTATCTCGGTTTAAAGTTTATGACTCCTGATTTCTCAGCAACCGAAGAGTAGATGATCTAGCAAAACAACGTTTAAACTTCAGTGATTTTCTCTTGTTCACAGCAGAGCACCATTTGCATCAAGAACGACAGAAGTGAGGATTTCCGCTTGAGCGGCAAAGGCCTAATTTATAGTCCTACCTTGAATCTCTACGTTGTTATCATTTTCAAGAATTTTGGTTCTAAGTCCAGGTCACAAATATTGTAAATGTGTTTTGTGGTTGCGAGCAATTCGAAAACGACGACGTAAATTGTCATATAGGGAAACTCCCAGCAGATATACTTGAAAACGCAGCATGTACAGAAATGGAAATAATATTTTTGTAAGTTCTCAATACACTCCACATCAAACGACGGCCAAGACGCTGGACAAAGATCAGAGAAAGGCAAGGGTGCGTCACGGCAAACCCGACCTCTGCAAAGAACCGTGGACTAATTCCAACCTGTGCTGCAACGCTCATTTGACCGCGTCGCCACCTCCAAAAGGATGCTGCGTTCCACAAATGTGCGCTTCGATTCCTTTTTTTTTTTTTTTAGCTATCCGTACATCTACATATGTACTCTGAAATATCACTGCAGGCTTCGGGTGCTTCTTGAAGAAATAAACGGCTGATCGCCTCCACCCTTGTCTGAAAATTTATTCCGTCCCCAAAGATATTGATATCGACAGGATGTTAAATTCTGGTTTCATCCTGTGTTCTACAAATCGTTGTTAAGTGCGTCGCAGAGGGAAAGTATCGTTGGAGCACCATTTTTTCTGTTCCCTTTAATTGGTTACTTGTCCCATAGATTACGTGCACGGCAATTCGTTATGATACATCGAAGAGCCAAAGAGACGAATACATCTGCCTAATATCGTGTAGGGCCCTCGCGAGCACGCAGAAGTGCCGCAACACGACGTGGCATGGACTCGACTAATTTCTGAAGGGTGCTGGAGGGAATTGACACCATGAATCATGCAGGGCTGTCAATAAACCCGTAAGAGTACGAGGGGGTGGAGATCTCTTCTGAATAGCACGTTGCAAGGCATTCTAGATATGCTCAATAATGTTCATGACTGGGGAGTTTGGTGGCCAGCGGAAGTGTTTAAACCAGAAATTGTCCCTGAACCACTCTGTAGCAATTCTGGACATGTGGGGTGTCGTATTGTCCTGCTGGAAATGCCCAGGTCCGTCGGAATGCACAATGGCCATGAAAGGACGCAGGTGATCAGACAGGTTATTTACGTACGTGTCACCCGTCAGAGTCGTATCTAGACGTTTCAGCGGCCCCATGTCACTCCAACTGCACACGCCCCACACCATTACAGAGACTCCACTAGCTGGAACAGTCCCTTGCTGACATGCAGTGTCCATGGTTTCATGATGTTGTTTCCATACCCTTACACGTCCATCCGCCCGATACAATTTGAAACGAGACTCGTCCGACCAGGCAACATGTTACCAGTCATCAACAGTTCAATGTCGGTGCTGACGGACCCAGGCGAGAGGTAAAGCTTTGCGTCGCGCAGTCATCAAGGGTACACGAGTGGGTCTTCGTCTACGAAAGCCCATATCGATGATATTTCGTTGAACGGTTCGCACGCTGACACTTGATGGCACAGCACTGAAATCTGCAGCAATTGTGACGTTGAACGATTCTTTTCAGTCGTCGTTGGTTCCGTTCTTGCAGAATCTTCTTCCAGCCGCAGCGATGGCGGAGGTTTAACGTTTTATCGGGTTCCTGATATTCACGGTATAATCGTGAAATGGTCGTACGGGAAATTCCCCACTTCATCGCTACCTCGGAGATGCTGTGTCCCATCGGTCGTGCGCGGACTATAACACCACGTTCAAACTCACTTAAATCTTGATAACATGCCAGTCTAGCAGCAATAACCAATCTAACATCTTTGCTAGACACTTGTCTTATATAGGCGTTGTCGATCGCAGCGCCGTATTCTGCCTGTTTACATATCTCTGTATTTGAATACACATGCCTATACCAGTTTCGTTGGCGCTTCAGTGTATGTAACGTAACGTTGTACTATGATGCCAATACATCACTTACCTCTTTCAAGCGCTTCAGTGGCTACTTGCTGGTAATTAACGTAATCGTACTTGGATTCATTTATCATATGAATATGACAAAATGAACGCAATTATACGTTGTGTGCACTTACTCAGACACGAACATTGCCACCCATCTAAGCCGGGGAATTCTATCGGCTACGCTGTTTTTATTTTCAGAATATGTTCCCAAGATTCGCTTATCTAATACATCTACACTGTATGCCCGTTGAATTATACGTAACCTGTAGGGCGCAGGAGAAGATGCGGTGTAATGTTGCTACCACATTCTTCATGTGCACCGATTCCCTAAGTGCCTTTCAGGCTACGCATCCCATGTACGCAGCGGAAAAATATATTCAGATGATACATAATACTCTTTTCCACTTACAAAGATAGGGCAAGAAGGTTTCATTCGACTGGGTACCGGCACACGTGGGAGTTCAGGAGAATAAAACAACAGATGACGCATCTAAAGATACCTGCTTGAAAAATATAATTTCCGAATGTGATGCCCCTGTAAATGCGGTTACTTCACTGTTGAGGCACAAGAGTACGCATCAGTGGTCAGTGAAACAAACGACAAGGCTGTGGCATTCCTCCTCACGGCTGCTGCGGCAGGCGTAAGTATTCTTGACACGTCTATGGATAGGGAACTGTTCCCTAACGCGTGAATTCCTCCTTTTGAGGGAGGACCCACCGGTACGTATATTTTGACTGAATGAATTTTGTATCAGGATATGAGGCTCCAACCGGCTTATGAGTTTATCTGCCCTACATTTTCGGAGACTATGAATCCATTGTGGTTATGTTTTAAGATTCTGTGTGATGTCCGACTTTTTACATAGCTTCTTGGGTTTAAGATTTTATTGCGTTTTCTTGGTGACTGCTTGATGTTTTATTTTCCTATTCATCAACCTTCCACGGTTCCCTGCTACGTTATTTTAGCTGTTGTGTTTTTATGGTCACTTAGTCTTCTGTGTGAAAGTGTGAGTGCGAGTGAGAGAGAGTGTAGCAAGGTGGCTGAGAATCAAATTTTATATTTTACTTTTGGTGCATAATTTTTTAAAAAAAGCACATTTATCTCCAATTAGTTTAGTAAGGGCCCTGATGACTTCGCTGATGAGCGTCCTATGCATCTACCACCTAGATATTGCCTCACCTATTACGGAATTCTTCCATTTAAAATAATGAATTGTAGAGAAAATAGGACCTGAAACTGTTTTTGCTCTTCGTTTGATAAGACACTGGACGTTCAGATTTAGGTTTTCGATGGTTTCTCTAAATCGCTTAAGGAAAATGATGGGACTGGTTCTTTCAAAGGACACGACCGACTTCCTTCTGCAGTCGGAGCTTGTGCTCCTTCTCTAATGACCGAGCCATCGACGAAATGTTAAACTGTGATCTTCCTTCCTTCTTTATTTGAACTTTCATATCACTGGGCAATTGCTCACAGATATTTATGGATGTATACGTTCGTTCATGTGAACCATGCTAAGGCTGGGTATTTGGTAGTGTACATCGATTTGTTCTTCTTATTTTCTACTGTTTCTCGACTGTTTTTGTTATTTTGAAGTAAATGTTACAGGGCATTTTTTATTGTTCCATATAGATCGAGGTTTTTCTCTCCGTTGCATTTACAAATGTAACACGGAAAGAATGATAGAATGTATCCCTCTGTGTGAGCCGGCCGCGGTGGCCGTGCGGTTCTAGGCGCTACAGTCTGGAGCCGAGCGACCGCTACGGTCGCAGGTTCGAATCCAGCCTAGGGCATGGATGTGTGTGGTGTCCTTAGATTAGTTAGGTTTCATGAGTTCTAAGTTCTAGGCGACTGATGACCTCAGAAGTTAAGTCGCATAGTGCTCAGAGCCATTTGAACCATTTGAACCTCTGTGTGATATGTTTTATTGTCTAGGTTTATCTTAACTAACTCTACTGGACTGAAGACTATTCGTAGTTTATGCCCTGAAAACCAGTTCTTGGAATTGTGTTAGCAGTTTCTCGTGAGATGTATAGTGTCCTTCTTCTAGTGCATCCTAGTTAAGATTGTTCAGTATTTCTACTGCACTCTGTCACTAACGAAACAAGCATAGGACTATGCGTACCGCAGTTTTTCTATACGCCCGATGTTCCGAGTTAATCAGTTTAATCATGGGACTCATACAACAGAGCAGTATGGGGCGTGTAAGTGTTTTGTATGCAATTTTTTATGTAGACAAATGCAATTTCCCAGTAGTATTTGAATGAATCTATTTACTTTGACTACCACTGCGCCTATGTAGCCCTTCTACTCCATTTCTCTATACATTTTTCGTCCTAAATATTTGTATGAATCTATATGTGACTCATTATCACAATAGTCGAAGGAGGCTACACTTCTGCGTTACATAAAAAATCCATCTTTATATTTCATCACTTTACAAGCTAGTTGTCAATCTGTGTACTAGGCTGATATTTTATCGTGAACTAATTGGATATTACGGCAATTTTTACCCGACAGAATGTCCACGTAGATAACTTGCTCGGATACCCGAGAGCGCTAACGTGCTCGCTTCCGGTACATGCATAGGCGAGCCAGCCCCGGCTCGAAGACGTCTCGACGATTAACGAGAAGGGGCGGTGTACCGGACAGCCTGGATGTGGTTTTTAGGCGGTTTCCCACATCCAGCTAAGTAAATACCGAGTTGGTACACACATTCCGCCACAGATACGCGTTACGCAAACGTTTAGGGAACGTTCTCACACTTGAACATGAGATCTACACTAGAAACAGACAGATGGGGTACACAGATTCCAAAACAATGCCGACACCGTAAACAAAAAGGGAAAAGGCAAAAAGGAAAAGAAGAATTTTCACATATCTTCCTGAGATTGATATATAACAACAAGAGAATTGCTCCAATAAGCCTTCCCTGGGGAACACCAGATATAACTTCGGAGTCTGTGGATGACTATCCACACAAAATAACGTCCTATGTCCTACCCATTGACAAATTTTCGATCCAGTCGCAAACCTGGTTAGATATCCAATGCGAATGCATTCTCTTTAGAAGGCGACGATATAGTACTGAATCAACAGCTTTTTCATAGTGTAGGAACTCCGAATCAACTTGTTTCCTCTTTCCATGGGACTGAAGATAATGACTGTAAAGAGCGCGAATTGGTTGTCGTGTAATAGATGTTTACAGAGCCGATGCAGACGTACATCAAGATGGTTATTATGTTTCAGGTAGGCCATTAAGTTTGAACTCACAATATTTTCTAGGATTCTGATACAAATAGAAGTTAGTATGTTAGCTATGTGGATCACTTCAATTTCCTTTCCTGCAGCAAACAATAAAAATGCAAAAAATTAATCATTTTCAATCCGAGGGGCTTAACAAGAGGTAGGATGAAATTGCACTGCAAACTTTAAAAAAATGGTCCGTCTTCATTGCCGACTGGTCAGTACGAAAGACGCTTATGCAGGGAACCTGAGTTCAATTCCCGGTACTTTCCTTGGAAGGAGGAATGGAATGAAGTGCTCTCAGCGTCGCGAAGACGATTCAGCAACTACCTAACCGAGAGCTAGCGGCTCCAAGGTCTGAACGTCGACAACGGCGATGTGCTGACCCCATGTATGTCCATCAACACCGCACCCGATGATGGTTGTCTGAGGATGACACGGCGGTCTGCCTACAGTGCCTGATTGGGGGGGGGGGGGGGGGCGAGGTTTACCAGCGACCAATTAATCTTAGTAGATTTTATTTGCTTGTCGTTCCCTATTTTCCAGTACGGGGTAGGAACTGCTAGCGGCTCAACATATTGTTCTTCAGCCTTTGAATAAAATAACTAAAACATAAATAAGAACATTTAGAAAAACAACGATTGTATTGATGATTCTGATAATATGACGATGGGTATGGTTCCGAAAATTGTAAGGACGACTGTGGCGTCGGCACCTTTTATTTCATAGCTGAGGATTTGGACTTAGTTGTGATTACAGAGGAAGTGATATGAGAAAGGATGTCGGATGATTATTGGAAAGGGTCAGAAGATGGGATGTAGATAATGGGAGGTTGGTAGGATTGCAATTATGCAGGGAAAGCATAGGTTGGAACATTAATTTGGAAAAGGAAGAGGTTGGGTCTGTTATAGTAAATGGATGGGTAGATCTCAGCAATTATTTCAAGGTCTGGATGTGGCAAGCAGTTGAAACATCCATGGGTAAGAATCTGGAGTGGTTGGAGATGTAAGGAAAGTGAAACATGGTGATAAAGGCACGACAACAGTCCACGGTTCTCAATGGTAGCGGTAATGGAAGGTTTTCGGAATTCGATTTTACGGGAGACTTGTGACTGGCGAGGTTAGGTGTGTTAGGAGATGCAGGAACTTCATCAGCTTGTAACGCAAACAGATGGGGGAGGGAAATTTGATATGGACTGCATCTCAGCTGACATCGCCAATTTCAACATAAACAACATTCCAGAAAATCAGCACATCGGGAAACAAAAATATGTAACAGTTGTCGAGTTCTGAGAAGTACTTATCGAATATGCCACGAAGAAATTAGAGTCACGTCCTCCACTAACTACAGTTCATGAAGTGATATCGAAAACTAACATGTAGTGAGCTCCAAAACATATCTATGCTTCTGGCGAACTATACGAACAACACGATGAAACGATTGGGCTCAAAATATTTGGCTAGCCGCTAGAGGTCTCGGATGTAGGTACAAGCTCTTCATCTAGTACCGTCTTCGTAGACGGTCAAAGTCGTCACCTTACGTTCTTCACCATCTTACCCGAACCCATCTACATCTACATCCATATTGCGCAAGCCACGTGACGATGTGTGACGGAGGGTACTTTTAGTACCTCTATCGGTTCTCCCTTCTATTCCAGTCTCGTATTGTTCGTGGAAAGAACGATTGTCGCTATGCCTCTGTGTGGGCTCTAATCTTTCTGATTTTATCCTCATGGTCTCTTCGCGAGATATGCGTAGGAGGGAGCAATATATTGCTTGACTCCTCGGTGAAGGTATGTTCTCGAAACTAGACCAAAAGCCCGTACCGAGTTATTGAGCGTCTCTCCTGCAGAGTCATCCACTGGAGTTTATCTATCATCTTCGTAACGCTTTCGCGATTACTAAATGATCCTGTAATGAAGTGCATTGCTCTCCGTTGGATCTTCTCAATCTCTTCTATCAACCCTATCTGGTACGGATCCCACACTGCTGAGCAATATTCAAGCAGTGGGAGAACAAGTGTACTGTAACCTACTTCCTTTGTTTTTGGATTGCATTTCCTTAGGATTCTTCCAATGTATCTCAGTCTGGCATCTGCTTTACCGACTATCAACTTTGTATGATCATTTCATTTTAAATCACTCCTAATGCCTACTCCCAGATAATTTATGGAATTAACTGCTTCCAGTTGCTGACCTGCTATATTGTAGCTAAATGATAAAGGATCATTCTTTCTATGTATTCGCAGCACATTACACTTGTCTACATTGAGATTTAATTGCAATTCCCTGCACCATGCGTCAATTCGTTGCAGGTCCTCCTGCATTTCAGTACAATTTTCCATTGTTAGAACCTCTCGATATACTACAGCATCATCCGCAAAAAGCCTCAGTGAACTTCCGATGTTATCCACAAGGTCATTTATGTACATTGTGAATAGCAACGGTGCTACGACACTCCCCTGCGACACACCTGAAATCACTCTTACTTCGGAAGACCTCTCTCCATTGAGAATGACATGCTGCGTTCTTTTATGTAGGAACTCTTCAATCCAATCACACAATTGGTCTGATAGTCCATATGCTCTTACTTTGTTCATTAAACGACTGTGGGGAACTGTATCAAACGCCTTGCGGAAGTCGAGAAACACGGCATATACCTGTGAATTCGTGTCTATGGCCCTCTAAGTCTCGTGGACGAATAGCGCGAGCTGGGTTTCACACGACCGTCTTTTTCGAAACCCATGCTGATTCCTACAGAGCAGATTTCTAGTCTCGAGAAAAGTCATAATACTCGAACATAATACGTGTTCCAAAATTTTACAACTGATCGACGTTAGAGATATAGGTGTACAGTTCTGCACATCTGTTCGACGTCCCTTCTTAAAAACGGGGATGACCTGTGCCCTTTTCCAATCCTTTGGAAGGCTACGCTCTTTTAGAGACCTACGGTACACCGCTGCAAGAAGTGGGGCAAGTTCCTTCGCGTGCTCTGTGTAAAATCGAACGGGTTTCCCATCAGGTCCAGCGGCCTTTCCGCTTTAGAGCGATTTTAATTGTTTTTCCATCCCTCTGTCATCTATTTCGATATCTACCATCTCCGCGCCCTTCCCCCTATTTTTAATTAGTCTTCTAACTGGTTTGATGCGGCCCGCCCCGAAGTCCTTTACAGTGCCAAGCTCTTCATCTCACAGTAGCAGTTGCCCCCAACGTCCTCTATTTGTTGGATGTATTCCAATTTCTGTCTTCCCCTGCAAATCCTTAAAGACCAGTCCTGAAAGTGAGTGTATACATTCTGGAAACGAGACGGGCGTGCGGGAGGCGGTGTATAAATCTGCAATGTAAATGAGTGACTAATTGCAGGGACGGCGGTGCGCGGCGCTGGCGGCGGTCGCGTGACATTTGGCGGTGGCGGCGCGGCGCGCGCGGGTGCGGGCCTGTCCCACAAGGCCGGCGACTTCCCGGGAAGGCCGAGCCCACATTCTCTCTCCGCCCACCGCCGCCCGGCCGCGCCGCGCCGCACCGAGGGTACCGCGTACTGCTACTTACCAGTACTCGCCGGTCCTCTCCTCCACTCTCCAACACACGCAGTGGCCGATACTCGCGGCAACGGTTGTCCCATTCGAAGATGCGCCGTGTACACCATCTAATCCACTGTATCTGGACACCTATTAGTGGCCATAAACATGGAGTCTGCCCACCCTTCGCTTTTATGGTGGCTTGACCTCTGCTGGGGACACTGTCACTGAGATGCATGAGTGTCTGGGGTCGTTTGGGACCTCTTATTCCTAAACAGCCGAAGCCCGAAAGTGTTCCATTGGGTTCAGGTTGGGACTCTGGGCAGGCCAATCCAGTTCAGCCGTGTTACTCTGCACGAGCCATTGCCCCCTAGATACTGCTTTATGACAGAGTGGTCATGATGATACAAACAACCATCGTCTCCGGACTGTTCCTCTACTGCACGCTGCACACCACGCTGTAAATTGTGTTCATATCCTTCCGCATTTACACTAATGGCCATTAATATTGCTACATCAAGAAGAAATGCAGATGATAAACGGGTATTCAATGAACAAATATATTATACTAGAACTGATATGTGATTACATTTTCACGTAATTTGGGTGCATAGATCCTGAGAAATCAGTACCCAGAACAACCACCTCTGGCCGTAATAACGGCCTTGATACGCCTGGTTATTGAGTCAAACAGAGCTCGGATGGCGTGTACAGGTACAGCTGCCCATGCAGCTTCAACACGATACTACAGTTCATCAAGAGTAGTGATTGGCGAATTGTGACGAGCCAGTTTCTCGGCCACAATTGACCACACGTTTTCAAATCATGAGAGATCTGGAGAATGTGCTGGCCAGGGCAGCAGTCGAACATTTTCTCTATCCAGAAAGGCCCGTACAGGACCTGCAACATGCGGTCGTGCATTATCCTGCTGAAATGTAGGGTTTCGCAGGGATCGAATGAAGGGTAGAGCCACGGGTCGTAACAAATCTGAAATGTAACGTCTACTGTTCAAAGTGCCGTCAATGCGAACAAGAGGTGACTGAGACGTGTAACCAATGTCACCCCATACCATCACGCCGGGTGATACGCCAGTATGGCGATGACGAATACACGCTTCCAATGTGCGTTCACCGCGATGTCGCCAAACACGGATGCGACCATCATGATGCTGTAAACAGAATCTGGATTCATCCGAAAAAATGACGTTTTGCCATTCGTGCACTCAGGTTCGTCGTTGAGTACACCATCGCAGGCGCTCCTGTCTGTGATGCAGCGTCAAGGGTGCCGGCCGGAGTGGCCGTGCGGTTCTAGGCGCTACAGTCTGGACCCGAGCGACCGCTACGGTCGCAGGTTCGAATCCTGCCTCGGGCATGGATGTGTGTGATGTCCTTAGGTTAGTTAGGTTTAAGTAGTTCTAAGTTCTATGGGACGGATGACCTCAGATGTTAAGTCCCATAGTGCTCAAAGCCATTTGAACCAAGCGTCAAGGGTAACCGCAGCCGTGTTCTCCGAGCTGATAGCCAATGCTGCTGCAAACGTCGTCGAACTGTTCGTGCAGATGGTTGTTGTCTTGCAAACGTCCCCATGTGTTGACTCAGGGATCGAGACGTGGCTGCACGATCCGTTACAACCATGCGGATAAGATGCCTGTTATCTCGACTGCTAGTGATACGAGGCCTTTGGGATCCAGCACGACGTTCCGTATTACCTTCCTGAACCCACCAACTCCATATTATGCTAACAGTCATTGGATCTCGTCCAACGCGAGCAGCAATGTCGCGATACGATAAACCGCAATCGCGATAGGCTACAATCCGACCTTTATCAAAGTCGGAAACGTGATGGTAGGCATATCTCCTCCTTACACGAGGCATCACAACAACGTTTCACCAGGCAACGCCGGTCAACTGCTGTTTGTGTATGAGAAATCGGTTGGAAACTTTTCTCATGTCAGCACGTTGTAGGTGTCGCCACCGGCGCCAACCTTGTGTGAATGCTCTGAAAAGCTGATCATTTGCATATCACAGCATCTTCTTCCTGTCGGTCAAATTTCGCGTTTGTAGTACGTTATCTTCGTGGTGTAGCAATTTTAATGGCCAGTAGTGTAGTATTTAAGCGCAGAACACACTCACACCACAACACTTCTTGCGTGCTTCGCTGTTGTCGCTTTACATGATGACAGGTATCGTTTTCCACGCACTCGCCAAACCCAAACCCCTTTATCGGATTTCCACAGGTTATAGCGTGATTCATCATTCCAAATCCCATGTTTCCAGTCACCTACTGTCCAGTGGCGTCGCTCCTTACATCACCTCAAGAGTCACTTAGTGTGGACTACCCACAATGTGTGGCTTATGAGGAGCTGCTCGACCAATGAATTCCATTGTAACTCCCTATGCATACTCATTGTCCCAACTGAACCTCGGGTAGCAATTTGGAACTGAAGAGTGATTCCTCCTGGTGACTTCAAGTTATTTTTTACAGTCACCTTCCAAAATGCTCGGCAGTTCCTGTCCGTCAGTACACGAGGTCTGCCCAGTCTTGGTTTAGCTGCGGTTGTTCCTTCGCGGTGCCACTTCTACAACACTTGTCTTGGGCAGCTTTAGAAGGATTCTTAGAAATTAATTATCTGGCTGCGAATTACTTGACATCGATTGAATCAGATACCGATCTACCACCCAATAGTGACATATGATAACGTATGCTGCACCGGGACTCGAGCCTGGATAACCCACTTATCACGATCGTCACCTTAACCACTTCGGCTATCCGTTCACGCTTCGTGTGGCATACGGAGGTTTGGTTCGGTCCAGGGACCGAAATGGTGAAATGGTTGATGTGGTGTCATCGCAAGTCTCCACACTTGTTAGGTTGTAGGCTCAAATCGGCCGCGGTCCGTCAGTACACGTCGACCCGCGAGTCGCCATTATCAACGCTAGCAGACCGAGCGCCGCCACTCGGCTGGTCTGACGAGACAAGCTAGCACACGGCCCAGTTCTACAGCCGACTTTAATAGGAATGGTTCACTCGTTATAACTTCAGAGATCTCAATTGCAGAGACGCTAGTTAGCATAGCCTTCAGCTAAGTCAGTAGCTACGACCTAGCCAGGCGCCACAAACAGTTCATGCATTGACAATTGATCTATATGTGTGAAGCAATCAGAATTGTAAAGATGTAATTACAGTTCTGTCTATAACTGCACTTGTAAATATTATTGCACAAAGTCAAGATCGACGTTCACCGTCGATGCTGAATTCAAGCTAAGTATTTAATTGTATTCCTGTCTGCTAACTTTCTAATCACCTAAGATGTTTCAGATACATCCCGTCAAGTATAGTTCATTGATCCTCACGTCAGCCTACGTGATCAACGCGAGCAATTAACGGCCACACCTCGTGATCAGACTAACAGTCCAATTGCGTGACTCAGCCGGGTGACCCTTTTTCCATGAGGCCCATAGTTCCGCCTCATACATAACAGTTGAGGCGACCGCTCGCGATTAGCGAGAAATCCAGTTTCGGGTCCCGGTCCGGCATAATTTTTCATATGTCACTATTGGGTAGTGGATCTATATATAATATAGCTGATATAAAAGAATTCACAGCCAGCGAATTAATTTATAAAACTATTTCGTGCAGCTGGTTTCAGACATGCATGTAAGCTTTCGAAGGGTTGAAATACCGCTGATGGATTTGTTACTCAGGGGACATCCAGTGGCAAGTTCACATTCGAAGTCACTGAAGTCTCCTGACCGACCCATTCTGCTGTCGCTGATTCTCCACTGACAGCACAATACTGGTTGGTTCAAATCGCTCTGAGCACTATGAGACTTAACTTCTGAGGTCATGAGTCGCCTAGAACTGAGGACTAATTAAACCTAACTAACCTAAGGACATCACACACATCCATGCCCGAGGCAGGATTCGAACCTGCGACCGTAGCGGTCGCTCGGTTCCAGACTGAAGCGCCTAGAACCGCACGGCCATTCCGGCCGGCAGCACAATACTCCCCTCCTCCTTTTGTACTCTCGTGACAGAGGTTAACTCCGCTTTACATAGGGGTGACTGGATACTTTCGATCAGATAGTATATGACGCCCGAACGTTGTGGCTAGATGCGGGGTGTTTCGTGAGTGTGGACAGGATATCTGAGCAGCGTGTCACCGTCAGGTTGTGTGGTGAACACGGCAGTGCGTTGAGAGGGCGTAGGAGGGTGATAGGACATTCAAAAGGTTGTATACTTATATGGATATGGTGTCGGTTCTTTCGGACATATAGTTCTGGCAACACCGGCCATGACCTTCTTCGTCTGTGCGGACGCACACGTATTCCCCGAACTCTTACGGGACTTGGTAAGAATGTCTCCCACGAGTAATGAGTGTGTTGGGGTGGGACACTACGAATGTAGTTCAAAAAATGGTTCTGAGCACTATGGGACTTAACATCTATGGTCATCAGTCCCCTAGAACTTAGAACTACTTAAGCCTAACTAACCTAAGGACGGCACACAACACCCAGTCATCACGAGGCAGAGAAAATCCCTGACCCCGCCGGGAATTGAACCCGGGAACCCGGGCGTGGGAAGCGAGAACGCTACCGCACGACCACGAGCTGCGGACTACGAATGTAGTGTGTGGACATACAAGGTGAGAATGTGGGTCTCGCGGGAGGCGTGCGCGAGATAGTCCCTCAAGTCGCGCTATCCTCTGTGCCCTTGGTGGCCCAGATGGATAGAGCGTCGGCCAGGTAAGCAGGAGATCACGGTTTCGAGTCCCGGTGGAGGCACACATTTTCACCTGTCCACGTTGGAAATGGAAATGTCGTGTGGCTAGGGCCTCCCGTCGGGTAGATCGTTCGCCTGGTGCAGGTCTTTCGATGTGACGCCACTTCGGCGACCTGTGCGTCGATGGGGATGAAATGATGATGATTAGGAGAACACAACACCCTGTCCCTGAGCGGAGAAAATCTCCGACCCAGCCGGGAATCGAACCCGGGTCCTTAGGATTGACAGTCTGTCACGCTGACCACTCAGCTACCGGGGCGGACAGCTGTCCACCTTGATATATATGAACGCCCGTTAGCAGCTGCAGGTATTAATACAATTCTAATTTCGTTCATAAGGTTGCGTCGCGCACATGCGCTTATTTCAGGTTGCCAGTTTGAGGTTGTTTCTTCGGTATGATAGACCACAAGTGTCCAATAGCAACTGCTTGCCTCGACGTACCCTGCACCATTGTGGTACGTTGTGAACAGTTATGGTTTACACCCTGTAGAATCCATGGGTTCAGGAGAGCGAAACTCATCGCCTTGCATGATCTCATCGATTCCGCGGGACCAGTGCCCGACAGGGCAGACATTATATTCACTTGTTGGTGCGGGATCGTAAAGCCATATTACGTAGCGTAGCTCAGGAAGAGAGCTTGTTTGCAGTAAGTCAAGTATACACACTGTCAGTACGACGACCACCGTAGGGAATTCTCTCCACGCTGCCGCAGAGAGAGAGAGAGAGAGAGAGAGTAGCGCCAACAGTGTTTCGCCCAGCGACAACAATGGACACCGGAGTGGTACCACATCGTCTTCTAAGATGATTCGTGGTTCTACTGAACGGTATTACGATGAACGAATCAGTGTGTGGAGGTTCAGAATCGTCTTAAGGGCTCAGCACCGGGCGCGATATTATGGTAGGTCATTGAGTGCACAGAACGATCACGTTTGGTTCGCAGAGCCCATGGCTTAACAACTCGATGATTTTGAGCGTGAGCACTCGTGTCTGCTCACGCTCTTGGTCGCGAGCAGAGCAGTTGCGGGGTGGTGGGAGGTGAGGAAAACACGCGCGCAGCGCGTGGTTGTGACAACACGGGAAAGCGCCAACTGTGAAATAGAGGAGGGTTAGATGTGACAGCAGAGCCATCTAATTGGCGAGTCGGCATTGTGGAACAGCGACAATATCTTCGCTTATCAATCCGCTGTGCGAGTAAACGAATAACTTTACACAAAAAGATGGTTCTCAGACTGTTTAGTGTATCGTTAAAGATGCGAAATACTTTCAGGAAGTTCAATTTATAAAGGCACTGCATGCCGTACCAAGTAGACTAAACGGAAAATGCGAAGGACATAAATGTATTCAAAAGATTTTAAAACTTTAAATGTAAAACAATTTCGCTTGGTGCCGCTATCAAACAAGACAGTCATGCGTCCCACACATGTTATGGTAGACGCTGTTCAGAGCCAGCTTGCAAAATCTTTGTAAAAAGTTTGTTGCATATACCTTAGCGTTCTATGAAAGTGCAGATACCACAGACACACAGTTGGATACCTCATTCTTAGCAGCGTTGAAGAAAGTGTAGAAAATGTAGGTTTATCATGGAATTCATTAGTTTATGTGTCTACAGAGGGAACGTCAGTCATGTTAAAAAAATGCAACGCAACTGAATGGGAAAATGAAAAAGCTTCCAGTACCCAATTTGCGCTGATATGCAGCTTGAAGTAACTGATCTGTAATGCGCCGGGAAATACAAAAGCACTCCGTCTTCAGGCCACAAGTGGCCCATCGGGACCATCCGACCGCCGTGTCATCCTCAAGTTGAGGATGCGGATAGGAGGGTGGTCAGCACACCGCTCTCCTGGTCGTTATGATGGTTAACTTTGACCGGAGCCGCTACTATTCGGTCGAGTGGTTCCTCAAGTGGCATCACGAGGCTAAGTGCACCCCGAAAAATGGCAACAGCGCATGGCGGCTGGATGGTCACCCATCCAAGTGCCGGCCACGCCCGACAGCGCTTAACTTCGGTGATCTCACGGGAACCGGTGTATCCACTGTGACAAGGCCGTTGCTTAGGGAATATAAAGACAGTCCAGATTTCTCCACGCATTTTCCTCAGGATCCCTTTCTTCTTTTACACACGGCTCCCCAAATTATTGTATGTCATGTGGCGATGGAGTAGTACTCGCTACTCGCAGGCCTGGCCTCACCGTCTGCTCGCTGAGCACATTTGCTGTGAAGCCCTGGCACAGCCAGTAATTTAGACAGCAGGCGTTACATAGCTGACATGTTACTGTCAGTGGCTCTGCCCTATCTTCGAGGTCTAGCTGACGTTATCTTTCAGCAAAATAACGCTAGACCACATATTGCCTATGCTGTCCTGATCTATCTCGATACAGAACGTGTTCAACTGTTGTCCTGGGCATCATTTTCTCCAGATCTCACACTATTTAAGAACATCTGGTCATGACTCAGCACTGCCGGGCACTGTCATTGATGAACTCTGACCTAGAATAGTAGCACGGAATGACATACCCGTATTTGTCGTCCAAGCTCAGTTCGATTCGAAGCACATCCCGGTTAGCGCCGTTGTTGCTACTAGATCTGGCAGTTCTGTGTACTGAATTTCGTATCATGTATAACACCAAATGATTTACAAATTTAATCATGCATTGTTTCTACTATGATGTACACACACAGTTGCTAAAACTACGTCATCTGCTATCCTCTATGCTGTTGTAATTTTAAAGGCCAGCAGTACACATCGAAGATAACACATGAAGACCGGTGGGTCTATGGTGGATCTTCAGTAACGCAGAGAAAGTGTACCCAACCGTGTAAACCATCGCAGGTTCTAGGCGCTTCAGTCAGGAAACGCGCGACTGCTACGGTCGCAGGTTCGAATCCTGCCTCAGGCATGGATGTGTGTGACGTCCTTAGGTTAGTTAGGTTTAAGTAGTTCTAAGTTCTAGGGGACTGATGACCTCAGATGTTAAGTCCCGTAGTGCTCAGAGCCATTTTAACCATTTGCAACCATCGCACAGGACGACCACGAGCTAACGTCGCCTCCGATGAGTCATAGGGGAGTTAGACGTTCTATTGTGGGTCAAAACACAACCGATTGGAATTTGGAGCATTATGAACCCAATTCTACTAGGGCTGTACAGAAGCCGGCCGCGGTGGCCGAGCGGTTCTAGGCGCTTCAGTCCGGAACCGCACGACTGCTACGGTCGCAGGTTCCAATCCTGCCTCAAGCATGGATGTGTATGATGTCCTTAGGTCAGTTAGGTTTACGTAGTTCTAAGTTCTCGGGGACTGATGACCTCAGATGTTAAGTCCCATAGTGCTCAGAGCCATTTGAACCATTTAAGCTGTACAGAGACTAGTGCACCGCATAAAGGGTTGCCAGGTGTCCGGCCTTAGCCAGACAAGACCCTTGTTTATGGTCGTGTCCTTTCGAATATATACAAGTCCGATTTGTCCGGATTTTGTTACGCTTTTTTGCGATGAAGTTCAGAACGTACAACTAAAGCCAGTGACGTAAACGCGAGGAATAAATGTAATGAAGAATAAGGAGATGTGCCATAAGGATACATACTCTGACGGAAAGAAAGTCGCAACACCAAGTAATATTTGTGCAACGTTATGAAAGTTGGTATGCGTGTTTCTACATCTGAAAGATGATGTCTATTCTAATTTCGCGCCCGTCAAATAAGACTGGCGCTAGTAGCGCCACAATGAGGATGCAAATCGGGTTTGCTTTAAATACACGCTGTAACGGTCGTGAGTGGCAGTTACCTTTGAGATTGGACGTGGTGAGTTAATGTTAGTCAAGAATACCTTTAAGGCGACAAAGACTCCATTATCAACACTCACTGAGTGTGAAAAAGGCCGTGTGATAGGACTACGAAAAGCTGGATGTCTCTTTTGCGATACTGCAGAAAGACGTAGCATGCATTTAGCCACTGTACGTGATTGCTGGCAGTGGTACCCACGGGAATGTACGGTCGCAAGAAGACCGGACTCTTGATGGCCACGTGGCACTACCGAGAGAGAATACCATCGTGTTCGGTGTATGATTCTGGCGCATCGTACTGCATCTGCAGCAGAAATTTGAGCAGCTGTTGGCACCACAGTGACACAACGAAATCGGTTACTTTAAGGACATCTCAGAGCCTTATAGCGTGTATTCCATTGACCCCAAACCACCACATTAGCGAATTCTGTGGTGTCAAGCGAGAGCTTATTGGAGCACAAGGTGGAGGTCTGTCATGTTTTCTGTTGAAAGCTGGTTGTGCCTCAGTGCCAGTGACGGCCGTGTGTTGGTTAGAAGGAGACCATCCTGTGTGCATGCTAGACACGCTGGACCAACAGCTGGGGTGTGGGTGCGGTTTCGTGTGACAACAGAAGCACTCTCATGGTTATTCCACGCAACCTGACTGCAAATTTGAACCTGTTGTGCTGCCATTCATGGACAGCATTCCAGCGGGTGTTTTTCAACAGGATAACACTCGCACCCATACCGCTGTTGTAGCACTACATGCCCTTCAGAGTGTCGACATGTTGCCTTGACCTGTCCCCAATCGCGCACATATGGCACATCATCGGACGACAGCTCCAGCTTCATCCACAAACAGATTTAACCGTCCTTGTATTGACCGACCATGTGCAACAGGTACGGAACTCCATCCCACAAATAGACATCCGGCACCTATACAACACAATGCATGCACGTTTGCATGCTTACATTCAACATTCTGCCGGTTATTAATGTACCAGCATTTCACATTGGCAATGTCTTATCTCACACATTAACCTGTGACCTTTCAATGCCGGGTTCCCGGGTTCGATTCCCGGCGGGGTCAGGGATTTTCTCTGCCTCGTGATGGCTGGGTGTTGTGTGCTGTCCTTAGGTTAGTTAGGTTTAAGTAGTTCTGAGTTCTATGGGACTGATGACCATCGATGTTAAGTTCAAAAATGGCTCTGAGCACTATGGGACTCAACTTCTCAGATCATTAGTCCCCTAGAACTTAGAACTAGTTAAACCTAACTAACCTAAGGACATCACACACATCCATGCCCGAGGCAGGATTCGAACCTGCGACCGTAGCGGTCTCGCGGTTCCAGACTGCAGCGCCTAGAACCGCACGACCATCGATGTTAAGTCCCATAGTGCTCAGAGCCAGCCACCTTTCAATGTTAATCACTTAAATATATTATTTCGACAAACGTGTTCCCGAAATTTCTTTACTCTATATTAATTGTTTTTTGATGTTGTGGTTTTCTTTCGTCACTGTAGATCCACCAACCAATGCTTATGTCCGTGACCTACGTTTTTCATCGTAGTCCGAATGAGCCTAACACGCAATGTCACAAGCAGGCTACGCGTCCCAGAAGAATAGATAAGGTTTTATTTTGATCAATTACGAATTGTTAGTTTATTTTGACATAAGTTTACATTAGAAGGAACACTGAGCAATTAAGATGACTGAGCACTTCGATGCTATCATAACTGCCAAATTATAATGCTGTTTGCTGACTTTTTTTGGCTTTAGCATGTCTACAGCTGATCTCGCAAAAAAGCTGACCGTAATTGATTATTAATAAGCGACTGAAAATACCAGATGGCTCTATTTCCGTTTAAAAAAGGTAGTCCAGTTTTTGAGGCAAAATATCCGAGCAAATATAACATCGAGTTCGACTTTTCTATTTTTCGACTTGTTTACTCCAACCGCATAGGCTTCAACAGCAGACGACGAACATTACATGTAATGCCATCACCTGACTTTTAACCGCTCAATTTATATCTTGTACGTTTCCCTGTTGTTGCTGAGGTCTTCAGTGAGAAGACTGGTTCGGCGCAGCTCTCCACGCCAGTCTATTCCGCGCAAATCTCTTCACCTCAGAATAACTATTGCAAACTACAACTACTTCAGCCTACTACTGTTATCAAAACTACAACTACTTCAGCCTACTACTGTTGTCAAGCCCTGATCATCTTCTACAATTTTTATCCCCCACACTCTCCTCCATTATCAAATTAACTATTCGTTCATGTCTTAGGATGTGTCCAACCAGCCGACCTCTTCTTTTAGTCAAGTTGTGGCACAAATTTCTTTTCTCCACGATACCATACATCTTGATTATTTATCCAGTCTAAGCATTTAACCTACTGCTTTTTTTGTAGCACCACATTCAAAAAGCTTCTATTCTCTTCATATGTGTAAGACTACACTCCATACAAATACTTCCAGGAAAATATTTACTAGTACTTACATTTATATTTCATACAAAAGTATCTCTCCTTTATAGAAAAGCTTTTCTTACTGTTGAAAGTTTCCAGCCGGCCGCTGTGGCCGAGCGATTCTAGACGCTTCAGTTCGGAACCGCGCTGCTGCTACGGTCGCAGGTTCGAATCCTGACACGGGCATGGATTTGTGTGATGTCGTTAGGTTTAAGTAGTTCTAAGTCTAGGGGACTGATGACCTCAGATGTTAAGTCCCATAGTGCTTAGAACAATTTGAACCATTTTTAAAAGTTTCCATTTCACTTTTACTTTACTTTGTCCCCAAACAGCAACTCGCGTCTACGACTTCTAGTATCTCATTTTCTAATCTAATTCCCACGGCATCACCTGATTTAATTTGGCTATATTCCATTACTCTTCATTTACGTTTATTTATGTACATCATAAGATGCACAACCTCTGTTCAAGGCACTTTCAATTCCTTTCAACTGATATTCCAAGTCCTTTACAGTCTCACACATAATTATAATGCCACTAGGAGATCTTAATGCTTTTATTTCTTCTCACTGAATTTTTAATTTCGTTTCCAAATTTCTTTTTGGTTTTCTTTACTGCTTGCTCAATTAGCAATGACATCGGAGATAGACTACACCTCTGGCTACTCCCTTCTCAGCTAATTGTCTTCCTTTCGTGTCATCCGACTGTAATAACTGCGGTCTGGCTTCTGTAAAAGTTGCAGGTAACCTCTTGTTCCAGGTATCTTATCATTCAGAATATCAAGGAGTTACGATACATTTATATACAACCTGAAAAATTAAAGAGAGCCTATGAGCAATCAATAAGGGCACGGAACCTAAGACCAGCTCTGTGTTTGGATGAAGGAGTTCCTAGAGTATAGAAAAAAGCATCTCGTTATTAACATCTTCAGATGTTCAAGTGTACAGTGTAGGTGCATCGTGTTACGTATCACATACGATAAAATCGGTACTCGGAGCAATGCTTCTCTTAAATAGGTACACAATGCAACCCTTAACACACTAGGTAGTGTAGCACGTTAACATGATTTTACAATGTGAGGAATTAACTTTCATTTGATAAAAAAACAATATAACTAACATTAAACACACACGAGGTGAAACAACAACTTCCAACACCTCTTCATTTCATTTCATCGCCTCACGTAGCGTCAGTGTCCCGTAGAAAATTTTACATTTTCAGTTTCAGTAATTACGGCAGAAAGTTGTAAATAAGAAACATATTAGGAATATGATAGATTATGGTACGTTAAATGTTGTCATGTGTATTGTTAGTCCATGGAACTTAGTTACGAGGCCGCATTTCAGCAGACTAAACTTCAAGCCATGCATGGTCTGCAAAATTGAGCAAATGAGGATAGCATTTTTCTTATCTACGCAGACCTTCATAAACAACCTAGTGGTTAACGTCGGAAACTCCATGAGATTTTTCGCTGATGATGCTACTTCTCATAGAAAAGTCGCAATGCTGGAAAATTGTAGTGAAATGCAGAGAGAGACTTGCAGGGGATCGACGTTTGGTGCAAGGATTAACAGTTGACTGTCAACATAAATAGATATACCATATTGCACACAAACAGCTGGAAAGACCGGTTACTGTTCGCTTATGCGTTTACCGCATAGTCACTGGAAACAGATACAGTCATCAAATATCTGGGACTATGCGCATGGGACGATGTGAAATCGAGCGACTACCAAAACCAACCGTACCGAGGGAAAATTCCAGACTGAGATTCACTGGAAGAGTTCACGAGAAGTGTGGTTCACCCACAAAGGAGGTAGATTACAAAATTCTAGTACGACAGATGCTTGAGTATTGCAATTCAGTGTGTAACTCTCACCAGGTAAATTCTGCAGACGAAATAGAAAATATCTAAAGAAGAACAATGCGTTTCGGCACAGTTCCGTTTAGTAAGAGAGTAAGTCTTACGTAGATGCTCGTCAAACTCCAGCGCCAGACGCAAAAGACGCTGCGCATATCTCTGTGGTTTACTTTTGTAATTTCGAGAGCGGACTTTCCTAGAAGAGGCAATCAACATATTAAATGATTGTATGACATTATTGGACTAGAGACCAAACAGATCAAGATGTATGGTGCTGGAAACGCCTGTTAAAGAGAACAAATAAAACCACCAACCAGCAAGTCTGCCGGAGAGTTGGCAAAGAAAAATCATTAATGATAACAACACATCGAAGAAGACAAGAGTGAATTAGTCACATAATATGACCCAATCAGTTCCTTGTAAAAGTCCTAGAAGGAAATTTAGAAGGAAAGACAGTTCGAGGAAGACCGCGACGGTCATTTTTAAAACAAGCTATACATAATGCAGGAATCTGTAATTATGCATAAATGAAGAAATTAGCTTTTAATAGATCCAAGAGGAAAGTTGTTAAATAATCGAAAGATTGATGATGAAGACGAAGAAGTTCGTATAATTAGTCACAGAATAGCACGACATGGAACAGTCCTCCGAGAGCACTCCTGATGTTAACCTTATCGAGATACTCGATGAATGTTACAGTTTTGCGTAAAAATTAAAATAGTATTCGATGAAAAAGATCCAGCGAAGTTATTTCTGTACTGTATCTTGATATACAAGGTGTCCCAGGAGGAGTGGTAAGTATTCAGTGATCTGACTGGAACGATCATTCGAAGCAAACGTCTAGTATACATGGACTCTAAGATGCATACCTTAAGAGCTATGAGCACTTGTTGATCTTCACTACTGTGAAACGCGTCTCTTCTACTGTAAAAGGTCTCATGGCTCATCAGGTATGCATTTACAGTCCACGTTTACTATACCTCTTTGCTTCGAATGAACGTTCTGTCATATCGCTCAGTACTGACCACTCCTCATGCGAAATCCTGTATAAATACGAAGTGCACATGTATGGAACAAAATTACACAAATTAATTTTTATATAAGTTAAGAATTCGTCTAAAGAGCTTTGTATGAGTAATCACATGTTCACACTACGTACTACGTGTCAAAATCAAAATATTTGTTGCTGTTGGCCATATGAGCAACAGTTTGCTAGTGACTAAATCATTATAACTATTATTGTTAATTAAATTTATTTTCAGAGATATAATTAAACTTTTTTGGATTTGATGCCTGCTATACATTGTTTCCAGTTTTGTTATGAACAGTCAACGAAATATACATAATTTTACAGTACTTCACGTAGGGTATGTAGTTATAAATCACGTACTTCGGGTCTTGTATTTGAGACAGAGATCTGTTGAGGTTGTGACATATTGATTCCACAGCAGTTTTGACAGGAATGACTACAGTGTGCGACTGCCACATACTAATGATCTCAAGCCATATCATCTTGTGTTTTTTTAGGCCTCTTCTCAACTGTTTTATAATTGATATTCGCATCTTATATCAGTTAATAGGTTAATCATTTTTCTGTTTGCAGTATAGAATGTAGGTATGTCAGCTACAAAATATGGATCAGTGTGATCACTGATGCCGTTAATCCTGCCTGGTTTTACTGTTCGTACCATCTGTTACAGACATCTAGTTCTCCAAGGAATCCGTATATATCTGTTATAGAAAATATGAACAAACCTTATTGTGTCTTATAAGGACATCATATATTATATTATGAGATCAAGACGCTGCTGTATTTGATTTCACGCCCATTTCGGCATGATTGCCATCTTCAGGTTATATCTGGTGGCCTTGTATCCATATGACATCGGTATCTCAGTTGCTGTCGCAATATTGCATAAGTTTCCTCCTTTGATGTTGTTGGAGCTATAGTAGACGTTAAACTTCCACTGGAGCAGTTATTTGTGAAATTATCGAATTATAAAGGTTTATTTCATAATGGTGTTTCGTGCCAGCTGTACTGACGGAACTTAATGTTTTCTTTTAATTTCAAATATGCCGTTGTTCAAAGTTTTCATTGAAAGGAAGAGGTTGAGAATTTTAGTTGACCCTTCCAGTCGTTCATTCTGACAATTTTACCATAAAATTTCAGGACTTGTAGCACATTTACGTAATTCATGAGGTCTTTCGTTCATCCACATTCCCTCAACAAAGACTGAAGCGAAAATTATTCTTTCTTTCTTTGTCTATATCCTTAATAAATGATCTTATGCGTGTAATGCTTCAGGCTTATTTACAGTGTATTAACTTTCACATTTAATCTTGAAGTTTGTATGATTTCTCCCATGAATCTGAATTTCGATACTTGAACTACTTGCCGAACTGAGTAATCAATGGTTGATCATCGAAGTATCGAAGTATCATCTTTACAACGTATTTTTATATATGATATTTGAGATAAATTTTTACTTAAATTTGATGCTGTTTTTGCAAGGGAGTGGATTGTTTGTTGTTTGTTGCTGGAAAATTTATCTACGTCATCTGTTAAGGCCAAATGATGAATTTGAATGTTCGTTTGTAGTGCAAAGGAAAAGGCGTAATATCCCAGTTGCTGGTCGCTTTAGTGATGCCTCAGTGTGTCACAGGATGGAATTCATCTATAAAAATTTTGACCACCAACTCACATCTTCAAACTCAATAAATGAAATCTGATAAAATGAAGACATGTTTCCGCTAAGGCTTTAACTTTATGTAATACTCATTTTGGCTATTGGCCAATTTCAACCTCGTGGTCATTATGAAGCATTTGCCTATTAACACAAAACAGACAAACATCAGTCAAACACAACTTTATATAGAAACAGAAATATAGGTCACAAAGTTTCAGGTAACACATTGATAGTAATATTAGAGACGTTTTAGTTACATGAAAGTGGTAGTATTTCTACCCTCTGTAGATCGTACATCAAGCAAAAAATAAAATAAAATAAATAATATTAAAATAAAATAAAATATTGGAAAGGATACCGAGGCACGTTCTGGCCAGAGTTGTCGTGACTGCGTTATAAACAGGTTTGACAACGCCGGCTGGAGCGTGCCTCGACATTCTTTCCAATATTTTATTTTTTCGACCTCATGTATATTCTACAAAGAGTAGACGTACGACTACTTTCATTAAAGTAACACGATTTTAATGCTATAATCTATGTATTAACTGGGACTTCGTAACTAGGATTTATCTTTCTATTTTAAGTTGCATGTTTTATATCGGTCTATCCGTTTTGTGTTAATAGGTAAATGCTTCACAATTACCATGAGGTTGAAATTGGCCAATAGGCATGTAAGTCTTACCTAGAGTTACAACATCATCGGAATGGAGTCTTAATGTAACCAGTATCTGATGGCTGTAGACCCAGTTATGAAGAGAACAAATCTTGTCTGTTTGACAGCTACGAGGGGCGTTCAATACGTAACGCATTTTTTTCCTGGACAGTTTCGGTTGCAAAAATGCGGAATTTGTTGTGGAACATAGTGCAATATTCGTGCTTCAGCCCTTGTAGTTTCATGAAGTTCCGAGAGCGGCAGCGCTATACGTACAATTCAAAATAGCGTTTGTAAAGGAGGTGCGTCCAAGCAGACAGCTGTGATTGAGTTTCTTTTTGCGGAAAAGTTCACGATCGCAGATATCCACAGGAGCTTGCAGAATGTCTATGGAGACCTGGTAGTGAAACACGGTGAGACGTTGGGCGAGGCGTCTGTAATCATCCCAATCAGGTCTCGCAAATCCGTCCGATTTCCCGCGTGTCGGCCGCAGCTTTGACTCCTGCAATGTTGGAACGTGTGGACACTCTCATTCCGGGTAACCGACGGATCAGGATGAAACACCCCGCTGCACAACTGGACGTCTCTGTTGGTAGTGCTGACTCACTCGTCCACCAGTTGGGGTTCTGAAAGGTGTCTGCCCGCGGAGGTTCAAGTCCTCCCTCGGGCATGGGTGTGTGTGTTTGTCCTTAGGATAATTTAGGTTAAGTAGTGATCTTAGGGACTGATGACCTTAGCAAGTAAGTCCCATAACATTTCACACACATCTGAACATTTTTTTTTTTTGTCTGCCCGCTGGGTTCCTCGGTGCCTAACAGACGACCACAAAGAGCAACGAAGGCCCATGTGTGCAGAGTGGTTTGAGCGTTATGAGGTTGATCGTGACAATATTTTGTCGAACGTCGTCACTTGTGATGAAACATGGGTTGATCACTTCGGACCTGAAACAAAACGGCAATCCATGGAGGAGACCGATATCATAGCTCCTCCGAAATAAAATTCAAAGCTGCGTCCTCAGCCTGAAAAGCCCTCGAGACCGTCTTTTGCGACTCTGAAGGAGTTATCCTTTTGATGTCCTCCTTCATGGTGCCACGATCAACTCCGAAGAAGTGAACAGACAAGTCTGCGCACCTGAGAGGAGCTCACAAAGCTTCTAGATCTTATAATTAAATGTTTCCCTGAGACATATAAGTCTCTGTTTATTATCTACGATAATGATCGAGGCAGACGAAATGAATTAAAATTTGTGCTTCGGCCGGGACTCGAACTAATGGTTAGCATTTCTGCCTATCAAGCAAGAAGACTCGGGTTCGAGTCCCGTCCGCAGCACAAATTTTAATTCATTTCGTCTGCTTCAATCATTATCGTAGATAATAAAAAAATACTTAAATATCTCGGGGAAACATTTAATTATAATATCTATAAGAACCCAGTACGTGGTCCTCGATGGTGAGTGTTCATCGGAGGTGAGGGTATCATCTGGAGTGTCCCAGGGAAGTGTGGTAGATCCGCTGTTGTTTTCTATCTACATAAATGATCTTTTGGATAGGGTGGATAGCAATGTGCGGCTGATGATGCTGTGGTGTACGGGAAGGTGTCGTCGTTGAGTGACTGTAGGAGGATACAAGATGACTTGGACAGGATTTGTGATTGGTGTAAAGAATGGCAGCTAACTCTAAATATAGATAGATGTAAATTAATGCAGATGAATCGGAAAAAGATTCCCGTAATGTTTGAATACTCCATTAGAAGTCTAGCACTTGACACAGTCACGTCGATTAAATATTTGGTCGTAACATTGCAGAGCGATATGAAGTGGGACAATCATGTAATGGCAGTTGTGGGGAAGGCGGATTGTCGTCTTCGGTTCATTGGTAGAATTTTGGGAAGATGTGGTTCATATGTAAAGGAGGCCGCTTATAAAACACTAATACGACCTATTCTTGAATACTGCTGGAGCGTTTGGGATCCCTATCAGGTCAGATTAAGGGAGGACATAGAAGCAATTCAGAGGAGGGCTGCTAGATTTGTTACTGGTAGGTTTGATCATCACCTTACGGAAACGCTTCAGGAACTCGGGTGGGAGTCTCTGGAGGAAAGGAGGTGTTCTTTTCGTGAATTGCTACTGAGGAAATTTAGAGAACCAGCATTTGAAGCTAACTGCAGTACAATTTTACTGCCGCCAACTTATATTTCGAGGAAAGACCACAAAGATAAGATAGGAGAGATTAGGGCTCGTACAGAGGCATATAGGCAGTCACTTTTCCCTCGTTTTGTTTGGGAGTGGAACAGGGAGAGAAGATGCTAGTTGTGGTACGAGGTACCCTCCGCCACGCACCGTATGGTGGATTGCGGAGTATGTATGTAGATGTAGATGTAGAAGGTCACAAATGGTACAACGACGTCACATTACGTCCACTACTGAGGTGCTTGCCAATATTGGAGAGCCCTGGCGGTAGTGACAATATGTAAGGGAAAAATGAATTGTAGCTTGTGTTGGGGAGGGCACTCAGCTTAGGTAGTTCGTGCAGTAATACTGACCATTGTACTGAGGTGGTGTAATCGTTAGCATTTCTGCCTCACAAGCAAGAAGACCCGGGTTCGCATCCAGGCCGCAGCATAAATTTTAATTCATTTCGTCTGCCTCGATCATTATCACAAAACTTCATTGGACTGTTCTTTCTCATCCACCCCACTGCCTTGAACTCGCACCTTCCGACTTCCATCTCTTTGGCCTAGTGAATTATGCTCTCCGAGGAAAGCAGTACGTGGATGATTGGGATGTTATTGATGCAGCAAGATGTTGGCTCCGACGTCGACCAGTAAGGTGGTATCATTCTGGGATCTAGGCCCTCCCTATAAGCTGGCGTAAGGCCGTCGAACTGAACGAAGATTATGTCGAAAAATAGGATTTTGTAGCCAAAAGAGCGGGGAATAACGTAGTGTATTGGAATTATGAACGAAATAATCCTGCTTTCAGAGAAAAAATGTGTTGCATTACTTACTGAGCGCCCCTCGCACTTCTACTGATTTTGTAGCAATATGGTGTGTGCCTGTGTGTGTGTGCGTTGTTTTGAGAAAGACAGAGACGATGTGTGGTGGCGTGGAGCGCAGCGGCAGGCGGCGAGAAGCTGACAGGAGCGGCCCGCGCTTGCATGCAGCGACAACATAACGTTTGCAACCTGTCTGACCGGCTGCCGCTGCTGCCGCGGCCACGCAGCTCTTGCACACCGAGGTGCGAGAGATTCAAGTTGAACGCCGCCACAGCCAAGTTCACCAGCCTCTCGCCGAGCGCCCAAGTTTTCCCAGAAATGGCTCGTACTCGTACGTCCGAAACCGATATACAAGAATCTCTCGGCGCCGGTGACTTTTCTCGTATCTCCAATTTTTGTAAGCGCCTACCTTTCACCTAGTGTATCACAGAGAGCACGTCAACTAGACGAAACATACAGTGACTAATATTCTCCGATACTCCGGAAGGAAAAGGAAAGCATGTGTTTTGCGACTCATCATTCGAGACGAATCGCAAACCCAATTCAGGGAAGGATGGGGAAGAAAACCGGCTGTATCATTTACAGATGACATATTCGGTATTGAACTTGCATGATTTACAGAAACCACAGGAAACCTCAGCGCAAGTAATCGGACAGGGTTTGAACTACGGCCCTCCGAATGAGTGTTCAGTGTCTTAGCCACTGCCGGCCGGTGTGGCCGAGCGGTTCTAGGCGCTTCAGTCTGTAACCGCGCGACCGCTACGGTCGCAGGTTCGAATCCTGCCTCAGGCATGGATGTGTGTGATGTCCTTACGTTAGTTAGGTTTAAGTAGTTCTAAGTTCTAGGGGACTGATGACCACAGATGTTAAGTCCCATAGTGCTCAGAGCCATTTGAACCATCTTAGCCACAGCGCCATCTCCCTCAGTGTGACATCCAGGCAGGATAATTCGTGGATAGCACAAAAAAGCAACATACCCACTCTTTGTTTCCTTTCTAGTACTAAGAAAAAAATGTTCAAATGTGAGTGAAATCTTATGGGACTTAACTGCTAACGTCATTAGTCACTAAGCTTACACACTACTTAACCTAAATTATCCTAAGGACAAACACACACACACACAGCCATGCCCGAGGGAGGACTCGAACCTCCGCCGGGACCAGCCGCACAGTCTATGACTGCAGCGCCTTAGACCGCTTTTTTTTTTTAATTTCATTTTGATCGGTTTTGTTCGTTGCATCTGCTCTGGGCGGACGTCGTAAGACATCCGTTTAAGTTTGTTGTTAATCGATAACTCAGTTTTTTTTATTACAGAGGGCAGTTAAACTTTCTCTGACCGAACACGCAGAGCTACCGCGCCGGCGCCCGCTCGGCTATTCCCGCGCGGCTAGTACAAAGAGCATCAAGGCTAAACATGTAGGTTAGTGCGTCTTTTGTGCTGTGCAGTGCAGCTGCCTTAACAGTGAGACGTAGTTACATAACTTCGTGAATATAAATGAAAACTGCGTCCAAATCTACATCTACATTGCCCGACATAAAAAGTGAAGCAGCACGAAGATATGGTCAGATGTCAATATAACTTTGTACACGCACACACCATAAGCGAGTACGTGAATGGTTAGAGTTACTATACTGTGTGACAGGTAGAACGGCCAACAGAGTGCATTAGCGTTGTTTATGTTTAGATCTGGTTGATTTGGGGAAAGAGACCAAACAGCGAGGTCATCGGTCCCGTCGGATAGGGAAGGATGGGGAAGGAAGTCGGCCGTACCCTGTCAAAGGAACCATCCCGCCATTTGCCTGAAGCGATTTAGGGAAATCACGGAAAACCTAAATCAGGATGGCTGGACGCGGGTTTGAACCGTCGTCCTCCAGAATGCGAGTCCGGTGTGCTAACCACTGCACCACCTCGCTCGTTTTAGACGTGGTATGGTATATAAGGAGCGTGAAAAGCGTATGAGTGTGAGACAGCATTATCAACATCTGACAGAGTTTCAAAGGGACCTCATCGTAGGTCTACGTTTGGCAGGCTGGACGAATCGTGCAACATTCGGATTTTAGACTATTCAGTTATGACAATGGTCCGATGCTGGACCGCATGGGTACGTGAGGGCAGCCATACTCGTTGTCAAGTTAGCTATCGATCACGTCTGACCACCATAAGGGAGAATCGCCGTATTGTGCACAAACCACGCCGCACTCGTTCAAATCTGCGCCAACCATCCGAAAACATCCACATCTACATCTACACGGATACTCTGCAAATCACATTTAAGTGCCTGGTAGAAAGTTCATCGAACCACCTTCACAATTCTCTATTATTACAATCTCGTATAGCGCGCGGATAGAATGAACACCTATATCTTTCCGTGCGAACTCTGATTTCCCTTCTTTTATCTTAGTGATCGTTCCTCCCTACATAGGTCGGTGTCAACAAAATATTTTCGCATTCGGAGGAGAAAGTTGGTGATGGGAATTTCGGGAGAAGATTCTGTCGCGACGAAAAACGCCTTTCTTGTAATGATGTCCAGCCCAAATCCTGTATCATTTCTGTGACACTCTTTCCCATATTTCGCGATAATACAAAACGTGCTGCCTTTCTTTGAACTTTTTCGATGTACTGCGTGGGTCCTGTCTGGTAAGGATCCCACATCGCGCAGCAATATTCTAAAAGATGACGGACAAGCGTAGTGTAGGCAGTCTCCTTAGTGGATCTCTTACATTTTCTAAGTGTCCTGCCAATAAAACGCAGTCTTTGGTTAGCCTTCCCCACAACATTTTCTATGTGTTCCTTCCAATTTAAGTTGTTCGTAATTGTAATACCTAGGTATTTAGTTGAATTTACGGCTTTTAGATTAGACTGATTTATCGTGTAACCGAAGTTTAACGAGTTCCCTTTAGCACTCATGTGGATGACCTTACACTTTTCGCTATTTAGGGTAAAAAAATGGTTCAAATGGCTCTGAGCACTACGGGACATAACTTCTGAGGTCATCAGTTCCCTAGAACTTAGAACTAATTAAACCTAACTAACCCAAGGACATCACACACATCCATGCCCGAGGCAGGATTCGAACCTGCGACCGTAGCGGCCGCGCGGTTCCAGGCTGTAGGGCCTACGACCGTTATTTAGGGTCAACTGCCACTTTTCTCTCCATTCAGATATCTTTTCTAAGTCTTTTGCAGTTAGTTTTGGTCCAGTAATGGATTCCTGTACCACTCTGAGTCGACCCCGCATCATTGGTTGGAGACTAACAGCAGCCAGACTAGAGAATTACTGTACCCTCCGTAGGCTCTCGTTGGCACCACAACACAAATACCTGCGTTTGGAATGGTGCCGTGACCGGGAAGCATGGGCTACTGACGAATGGTGTCGCATTGTGTTCAGCGATGAATCGCGATTCTGCTTTACGCTGGATAATCATCGTCAGCGAGAATGGCGGTGACCTGGGAAGAGGTCCCATCGTTCAACGTTTTGGGCAGGTGTCATGGAGTGGAGAGCCACCGGCTTTAGTTCACAGCTGGCAGTGATTGCGAGAACTGTGACCGCACAATGGTACCGATACTTCACGGACATCACGCGTCCTCATGTGTATCCTCTCGTGCAACAATCTCGTAGTGCCGGTTTTCAATAGGTCGATGCACGTCCACATATGGCACGTGTCTCTACGAACTGTCTGCGTGACGTTGATGTACTCCCGTGACGATCAAGATCCACAGATCTGTCCCCGATACAACATGTGTGACACGAGCTCGCACGTCAGTTCTGTCCCGGTGCCAGTATTCAAGATATCAAGGACATGTTACAACAGGTATGAGCCATCGCGCCTCAGGAGTGGATACAACGACTTTACGACACCCTTCCCAACAGAATCAGTGCATGCACCCAGGCCAAAGGGAGTGCAACTTCATACTGTTAACTGGGGTCATACTGCATGTTTATGGGTAAATTTGGCTCGATTTTGCGGTCACTGAAATAATAGGAGATACCCTCTCAACACACGAGTGTCATTTAGTTACCCCCTCCCCTTCTTGGAGCTTCACTTTTTTTTCTCAGGCAGCGTATGTCATCCGACGTTATCGGCTGGAAAGTGCACTAGGAAATGGGCATCATTCTGTTTCTTTTCATGCTTTCGGCACTTTCCCTTCTCGGAGCATTAACGTTGTTTGTCAAGTACACTACTGGCCATTAAAATTGCTACACCATCAAGACGACGTGCTACAGACGTGAAATTTAACCGACAGGAAGAAGATGCTGTGATATGCAAATGATTAGCTTTTCAGAGCATTCACACAAGGTTGGCGCCGGTGGCGACACCTACAATGTGCTGACATGAGGAAAGTTTCCAACCGATTTCTCATACACAAACAGCAGCTGACCGGCGTTGCCTGGTGAAACGTTGTTGTGATGCCGCGTCTAAGGAGGAGAAATGCGTACCATCATGTTTCCAACTTTGATGAAGGTCGGATTGTACCCTATCGCGATTCCGGTTTACCGTATCGCGACATTGCTGCTCGCGTTGGTCGAGATCCAATGACTGTTAGCAGAAATGGAATAGGTGGGTTCAGGAAAGTAATACGGAATGCCGTGCTGGAACCCAACGGCCTCGTATCACAAGCATTCGAGATGACAGGCATCTTATCCGCATGGCTGTAACGGATCGTGCAGCCACGTCTCGATCCATGAGTCAACAGATAGGGTCGTTTGCAAGACAACAACCATCTGCACCAACAGTTCGACGACGTTTGCAACTCGGAGACCATGGCTGCTGTTACCCTTGGCGCTGCACCACAGACAGGAGCGCCTGCGATGGTGTACTCAACGACGAACCTGGGTGCACGAATGGCAGAACGTCATTTTTTGGGATGAATCCAGGTTCTGTTTACAGCATCATGATGGTCGCATCCGAGTTTGGCGACATCGCGGTGAACGCACATTGGAAGCGTGTAATTGTCATCGTCATACTGGCGTATCACCGGGCGTGATGGTATGGGGTGCCATTGGTTACACGTCCCGGCCACCTCTTGTTCGCATTGACGGCACTTTGAACAGTGGACGTTACATTTCATATGTGTTACGACCCGTGGCTCTACCCTTCATTCGATCCCTGCGAAACCCTACATTTCAGCAGGATAATGCACGACCGCATGTTGCATGTCCTGTACGGGCCTTCTGGATACAGAAACTGTTCGACTGCTGCCCTGGCCAGCACATTCTCCAGATCTCTCACCAAATGAAAACGTCTGGTCAATGGTGGCCGAGCAACTGGCTCGTCACAATACGCCAGTCACTACTCTTGATGAACTGTAGTATCGTGTTGAAGCTGCATGGGCAGCTGTACCTGTACACGCCATCCAAGCTCTGTTTGACTCAATGCCCAGGCGTATCAAGGCCGTTATTACGGCCAGAGGTGGTTGTTCTGGGTACTGATTTCTCAGGATCTATGCACCCAAATTGCGTAACAATGTAATCACATGTCAGTTCTAGTACAATATATTTGTCTAATGAATACCCGGTTATCATCTGCATTTCGTCTTGGTGCAGCAATTTTAATGGCCAGTAGTGTATTTGTGAGGTGCTGTGCTGAAGGTGTAAGTTGGGAGACGACGAAATCCATCGCTTGCAAGTGATCTACATCTCTCCAACGAGGGGGACTCCTGAGGTGAACGTCCAATAGCCATCAGACACTGCAGACATGTTTCTGATTTAAGCCAGGCATTTGACACAGAGTTTTACTTTTTTACCGTCTTCATTTGCCAGCTAACAAGGACAGGTCCCCAGCGCTTGGATGGACTTTTTAGAACAATCTGTATGGTGATGTTGATTAAGGTCCAAGGAGCCACACCCTGCAAGCATTCACCCTGGTGGGCCCTTGTTTTCGATTCATCGAAAAAATTTGGAATTCCGAGTGATGGTCTGTAGGTTTAAAAAGAGTGGCAATTTACAGATTGGTTACATAGCATAATGATTAAGATACTGACCTCACATGCAAGTGGTTGTCCTTTCGAATCTCCTCAGTTCTATCGATTTTTTTAATTTTTTGAGTCTTTATCGAAATGACTTTGATTTCTGTCTTTATTCAATTGATTGGTTAACCCGCAATTCCTTCTATTTGTATTCCATTATCAAATCATTGTATTCAACGTTTTAAAATCTTAAACTGCTCTTATTTTTTCTTCCTACCATCCTTTTTCCACTTGGAATCATTGTGCACATGAACTTAATTATATTTAGTTATCTATCATAATATTTAAATATTTGAAATACCAATCAGTTGGTTAAAAAACAAAAGATGAAATGATGACAAGAATGTATTTTTCGTTACAAGATATACATCTTTTTGGATGGCAATGGTCATACAAACATTTAAAACACAAATTCTCATTGCACTATGGACAAAATAATGTGAATGATGATTTAAATGAGACGAGTGATTATAAGTTAAACGAAATTCAAGAAAAATGAGAAATAAAAATAATGAATGCAATAACATGGACGAAAATGTAAGATGACGTAATGGAATCAATTAAATCGAAGTTAATACATAACTATGATCAAAATCACACGAACAAGAATTGCACATGGAAGAAGACTGATAGGAAGAAACACGAGAACATATGTTGTATTACATATGATGACTAATACGTCGTGACAAAATCAGAGAAAAAAGTTACTTTTAAACAGATTCATTCAACAAAAATAATGATCAAAGTCATTTCGATAAAGATTTTAAAATATTTCAAGGCACCCAATAAAATTCTAACACATCCCCTCTTCCAGAGGAAGTCAGAACGTTAACCATTACGCTAGGAAACCGGTTTACGAATTATTACCATTTCTAAAGCTATACAGCGTCACGCCCAATTCCGAAATTTTTTCTTCTCGATTACTCGCAAACAAGGTAGCACGAGGCTGAATGACCGCAGGATGTGGTTCCTCGGACCTTGCCCTACGTTACTGTTTGAATTGTTTCAAAAAGTAGATCCCACTGCTGGGGATCTGTCCTTGTAAGTACTGGTGACACTACCATAGCTAAAATTCTCTGTGTCCCCATGTGTCCGTTAAGTCACATCTCATTAACGTACGTTAGAAATGAGGAACCAGCCATGACAGGGCTAGAATGTCCGCCTCCGGAGCTGGGTTAGCCGGCACGGGAGCCCAGCCTGTTCGGTCAGAGGGCTAGCTGCTGTTTTTGTTACAAACACTGAGGGAAGGGATCAACGATGAAGTTGAGCGGCTGTCAAGAGATGTCTGCCTCGACCAAATGCAATGAACAATAACGAACAAAATGAAAAGAGAAACAAAATGCTCAACGGACAGATCCTCATTTGGGGGTTCTCGGTTCGATTTCCGGTACTTATAACGATCTTTTCTTCAGTTGAGGACCGGAACCGGTCGCACTGTGCCTCGTGATGCCAATTGCGGAGTTACCTGGTTGAAAGGTGCCGACTGTAAGGTCGAAACATCGACAACGGTCGGGCGTGCGGTGTACTGATCCCATGCCCCTCCATACCGCATCCGAGGCTAAGGACGACACGGCGGTCGGTCGACTATCGCGTGGTCTTCAGGGCCCGATCGCCGTTGTTTTTTTCAGGGCTGGTATGTGTATCGTATATTACTTGTATACGTTTGAACGTAACTTTGCATTTAAGGAATTCTACTTCTGTCCAATGAGTGTAGCGCATTTCCTAAGATCTTTCTATTAGCCAAAGTGAAAGATATTTATAACCTAAGTGTAATAATCTGCGATCAGAAATCTGAAGCACACTGTCGCCATCTGCTGCTGACACCGTCGGTTAGAAACTAATGGTCCACAGAACACGAACAATCAATGAAGGTGCAAGAAAGCTTCACTTTCCTCAGAATACATACACTACTGGCCATTAAAATTGCTACACCAAGAAAAAATGCAGATGATAAACGGGTGTTCATTGAACAAATATATTATTCTAGAACTTGGATGTGATTATATTTTCACGCAATTTGGGTGCATAGATCCTGAGAAATCAGTACCCAGAACAACCACCTCTGGCCGTAATAACGGCCTTGATACGCCTGGGCATTGAGTCAAACAGAGCTTGGATGGCGTGTACAGGTACAGCTGCCCATGCAGCTTCAACACAATACCACTGTTCATCAAGAGTAGTGACTGGCGTATTGTGACGAGCCAGTTGCTCGGCCACCATTGACCAGATGTTTTCAATTGGTGAGAGATCTGGAGAATGTGCTGGCCAGGCAGCAGTCGAACATTTTCTGTATCCAGAAAGGCCCGTAAGGGACCTGCAACATGCGGCCGTGCATTATCCTGCTGAAATGTAGGGTTTCGCAGGGATCGAATGAGGGGTGGAGTCACGGGTCGTAATACATCTGAAATGTAACGTCCACTGTTCAAAGTGCCGTCAATGCGAACAAGAGGTGACCGAGACGTGTAGCCAATGGCACTCCATAACCATCACTCCGGGTGATACGCTACTATGGCGATGACGAATACACGGTTCCAATGTACGTTCACCACGATGTCGCCAAACTCGGATGCGACCATCATGAAGCTGTAAACAGAACCTGGATTCATCCGAAAAATTACGTTATGTCATTCGTGCACCCAGGTTCGTCGTTGAATGCACCATTGCAGGCGCTCCTGTCTGTGATACAGCGGCAAGGGTGACCGCAGCCGTGGTCTCCGAGCTGATAGTCCCTGCTGCTGCAAACGTCGTCGTACTGTTCGTGCAGATGGTTGTTGTCTTGCAACCGTCCCCATGTGTTGACACAGGGATCGAGACGTGGCTGCACGATCCGTTATAGCCATGCGGATAAGATGGCTGTCATCTCGACTGCTAGTGATACGAGGCCGTTGGGATCCAGCACGGCATTCCGTATTACCCTCCTGAACCCACCGAATCCATATTCTGCTAACAGTCATTAGATCTCGACAAACGCGAGCAGCAATGTCGCGATACGATAAATCGCAATCGCAATAGGCTACAATCCGACCTTTATCAAAATCGGAAACGTGATGGTACGCATTTCTCCTCCTTACACGAGGCATCACAAGAACTTTTCACCAGGCAACGCCGGTCAACTGGTGTTTGTGTATGAGAAATCGGTTAGAAACTTCATGTCAGCACGTTGTAGGTGTCACCACTGGCGCCAACATTGTGTGAATGCTCTGAAAAGCTAATCATTTGCACATCACAGCATCTTCTTCCTGTCGTTTAAATTTGGCGTCTGTAGCACGTCATCTTCGTGGTGTAGCAATTTTAATGGCCAGTAGTGTATTTTTTTATTGTGACGAACTTTTATTGTCTTTGAGAGAAAGTACGTGTAAGAGGCTTCGATATCGAATAAAATTCCCCAAAAGGCCACATAATATAGCTCAACGTCCCTAAGTAAAACGTGTCGCTTTAAGAGATATTAACCAGTCACGTATTACGTCTCTTACTCTAGTAAGCACTACGTACGAAAATATCGGTTTCAGTACGAGAGAATGAGTAAACGTACTGCCAAGTGTTTGTTATGTACACAAGCTGCAGGCAGAATCACGACGAAGACATTACGGAAGCTAAGAAGGCGGCGAGCAGACAAATGAGGCGTTGCGCCACTGTGGCGTCATTGCGCCAGCGCAGCGGCCGGCACGTGCCGAGTGCTGTCCTGCGGCCACCCCAGCCAGGCACCTCAACATGCACTCTACGTCGTAGAAGGTCCTGCACATCTATTATCCACTGTTGTTCGCCCCCAAGACGCAGCCCATGTCACTAAACACGTGTAAAACTTCCTTTCGCCACTATGATAGGCGTATGTACGCTGAGGTGACAAAAGTCATGGGATACGTCCTAATATCGTGTCGGACCTCCTTTTACTCCACGTGGAATGGCCTCAAAAAGTCTGAGGAAGCCCAAATATGGAGCCATGCTGCCTCTATAGCCATCCATAATTGCTAAAGTGTTGTCCGTGCAGAATTTTCTGTATGAACTGTACTTCGATTATGTCCCATAAATGTTCGATGGGATTTATGTTGGGCAATCTGAGTGGCCAAATCATTCGCTCATCTACGTATTTATTTATACTTGCAAGCCACCCAACGGTGTGTGGCGGAGGGCACTTTACGTGCCACTGTCATTACCTCCCTTTCCTGTTCCAGTCGCGTATGGTTCGCGGGAAGAACGACTGCCGGAAAACCTCCGTGCGCGCTCGAATCTCTCCAATTTTACATTCGTGATCCCCTCGGGAGGTATAAGTAGGGGGAAGCAATATATTCGACACCTCATCCACAAACGCACCCTCTCGAAACCTGGACAGCAAGCTACACCGCGATGCAGAGCAGCGCCTCTCTTGCAGAGTCTGCCACTTGAGTTTGCTAAACATCTCCGTAACGCTATCACGCTTACCAAATAACCCTGTGGCGAAACGCACCGCTCTTCTTAGGATCTTCTCTATCTCCTCAGTCAATCCGACCTGGTACGGATCCCACACTGATAAGCAATACTCAAGTATAGGTCGAACGCGTGTTTTGTAAGCCACCTCTTTTGTTGATGGACTACATTTTCTAAGGACTCTCCCAAAGAATCTCAACGTGGCACCCGCCTTACCAACAATTAATTTTATATGATCATTCCACTTCAAATCGTTCCGTACGCATACTCCCAGATATTTTACAGAAGTAACTGCTACCAGTGTTTGTTCCGCTATCATATAATCATACAATAAAAGATCATTCTTTCTATGTATTCGCAATACATTACATTTGTTATGTTTTCTAATGCTGCAACTTCTCTGTATACTACAGCATCATCCGCGAAAAGCCGCATGGAACTTCCGACACTAGCTACTAGATCATTTATATACACTCCTGGAAATGGAAAAAAGAACACATTGACACCGGTGTGTCAGACCCACCATACTTGCTCCGGACACTGCGAGAGGGCTGTACAAGCAATGATCACACGTACGGCACAGCGGACACACCAGGAACCGCGGTGTTGGCCGTCGAATGGCGCTAGCTGCGCAGCATTTGTGCACCGCCGCCGTCAGTGTCAGCCAGTTTGCCGTGGCATACGGAGCTCCATCGCAGTCTTTAACACTGGTAGCATGCCGCGACAGCGTGGACGTGAACCGTATGTGCAGTTGACGGACTTTGAGCGAGGGCGTATAGTGGGCATGCGGGAGGCCGGGTGGACGTACCGCCGAATTGCTCAACATGTGGGGCGTGAGGTCTCCACAGTACATCGATGTTGTCGCCAGTGGTCGGCGGAAGGTGCACGTGCCCGTCGACCTGGGACCGGACCGCAGCGACGCACGGATGCACGCCAAGACCGTAGGATCCTACGCAGTGCCGTAGGGGACCGCACCGCCACTTCCCAGCAAATTAGGGACACTGTTGCTCCTGGGGTATCGGCGAGGACCATTCGCAACCGTCTCCATGAAGCTGGGCTACGGTCCCGCACACCGTTAGGCCGTCTTCCGCTCACGCCCCAACATCGTGCAGCCCGCCTCCAGTGGTGTCGCGACAGGCGTGAATGGAGGGACGAATGGAGACGTGTCGTCTTCAGCGATGAGAGTCGCTTCTGCCTTGGTGCCAATGATGGTCGTATGCGTGTTTGGCGCCGTGCAGGTGAGCGCCACAATCAGGACTGCATACGACCGAGGCACACAGGGCCAACACCCGGCATCATGGTGTGGGTAGCGATCTCCTACACTGGCCGTACACCACTGGTGATCGTCGAGGGGACACTGAATAGTGCACGGTACATCCAAACCGTCATCGAACCCATCGTTCTACCATTCCTAGACCGGCAAGGGAACTTGCTGTTCCAACAGGACAATTCACGTCCGCATGTATCCCGTGCCACCCAACGTGCTCTAGAAGGTGTAAGTCAACTACCCTGGCCAGCAAGATCTCCGGATCTGTCCCCCATTGAGCATGTTTGGGACTGGATGAAGCGTCGTCTCACGCGGTCTGCACGTCCAGCACGAACGCTGGTCCAACTGAGGCGCCAGGTGGAAATGGCATGGCAAGCCGTTCCACAGGACTACATCCAGCATCTCTACGATCGTCTCCACGGGAGAATAGCAGCCTGCATTGCTGCGAAAGGTGGATATACACTGTACTAGTGCCGACATTGTGCATGCTCTGTTGCCTGTGTCTGTGTGCCTGTGGTTCTGTCAGTGTGATCATGTGATGTATCTGACCCCAGGAATGTGTCAATAAAGTTTCCCCTTCCTGGGACAATGAATTCACGGTGTTCTTATTTCAATTTCCAGGAGTGTACATTGTGAAAAGCAATGGTCCCATAACACTCAAGCAATGGTCCCATAACACTCCCCTTTGGCACGCCAGAGATTATTTTAACGTCTGTAGACGTCTCTCCATTGAGAACAACATGCTGTGTTCTGTTTGCTAAAAACTCATCCATCAATTGTTTATCAGGCGACAGTGCGGAACTGTAGCGAACGCCTTCCGGAAGTCAAGGAAAATGGCATCTACCTGGGAGCCTGTATTTAATATTTTCTGGGTCTCATGAAGAAATAAAGCGAGTTGGGTCTCACACGATCGCTGATTCCAGGATGTTTTTTAAACCAAGCACGAACAACTGTGGTCCGGTGATATGGCGCATTGTCGTCGATAATAATTCCATCGTTGTTTGGGAACATGAAGTCCAAGAATGGTTGCAAATGGTTTGAAGCAGTCGTTTCCAGCCAATGCTCGGTTCAGTTGGACCAGGGGACCCAGTCCATTCCATGTAAACACAGTCCACACCATTATGGAACAACCGCCAGCTTGCACAGTGCCTTGTTGACAACTTGGGTCCACAGCTTCGTTGGGTCTGCGCCACACTGAAACCCTACCGTCGGCTCTTACAAACTGAAATCGAGCGTCATCCGACTAGATCATGGTTTTTCAGCTGTCTAGGGTCCAGCCGATATGCTCACGAGCCCAGGAGAGGCGCTACAGCTGATGTAGTGCTGTTAGGAAAAGAATTCGCGTCGATTGTCTGCTGCCATAGCTCAATAACTTCAGAATTATCTGCTCTGTACTAACGGATACGTTCGTCGTACGTCCCACATTGATTTCTGTGGTTATTTCATGCAGTGTTCCTAGTCTGCTAGATCTGACAGCTCTATGCAAACGCCGATGCTTTCGGTCGTTAAGTGAAGGTCGTCGGCCACTCCGTTCTCCGTGGTGAGAGATAATGTCTGAAATTTGGTATTCTCGGCACACTCTTGACGGTGTGGCTCTCGGAATATTGATTCCCTAACCGTTTCCGAAATGAGATTTCCCATGCGTCTAGCTCAACTAGCGTTCCGCGTTCAAAGTCTGTTAATTCCCGTCATGCGGCCATAACCACGTCGGAAACCTTTTTATATGAATCTCCCAAGTACAAATGACAGCTCTGCCTATGCAATGCCCTTTTATACCTTGTGTATGCGACATTATCTAAATATGTACATAACCCTATCCCACGACTTTTGTCACCTCAGTGTATATACAGGGTGAGTCACCTAACGTTACCGCTGGATATATTTCGTAAACCACATCAAATACTGACGAACCGATTCCACAGACCGAACGTGAGGAGAGGGGCTAGTGTAATTGTTTAATACAAACCATACAAAAATGCACGGAAGTATGTTTTTTAACACAAACCTATGTTTTTTTAAATGGATTCACGTTAGTTTTGTTAGCACATCTGAACATATAAACAAATACGTAATCAGTGCCGTTTGTTGCATTGTAAAATGTTAATTACATCCGGAGATATTGTAACCTAAAGTTGACGCTTGAAACCTCCGACGTTCAGTTGCGTGTTGTAACAAACAGCTGCAACATACATCGCGTTTCTACAGAATGATCTGCCAACGTTGCTCGGAAATGTCCCACTGGAAACGCGTCGACGTATGTGGTATCAGCATGATGGTGCACCTGCACATTCCGCAATTAACACTAGGCTGACCCTTGACAGGATGTTAGACGGACGTTTCATAGGACGTGGAGGACGCATAAATTGGCCAGCCCGTTGTCCTGATCTTACACCTCTGGACTTCTTTCTGTGGGGTACGTTAAAGGAGAATGTGTACCGTGATGTGCCTACAACCCCAGAGGATATGAAACAACGTATTGTGGCAGCCTGCGGCGACATTACACCAGATGTACTGCGGCGTGTACGACATTCATTACGCCAGAGATTGCAATTGTGTGCAGCAAATGATGGCCACCACATTGAACATCTATTGGCCTGACATGTCGGACACACTCTATTCCACTCCGTAATTGAAAACGGAAACTACGTGTGTACGTGTATCTCACCCCTCATGGTAATGTACATGTGCGTCAGTGAAAAAGACCAACAAAAAGGTGTTAGCATGTGGACGTAATGTGCTGTTCCAGTCTCTTCTGTACCTAAGGTCCATCACCGTTCCCTTTGGATCCCTACGTAATTCGGTGCTCTCCGATACACACGATCGAACAGCGGAGGAGTGGTACTCAAGCGTCAACTTTAGGTTACAATATCTCCAGATGTAATTAACATTTTACAATGCAACAAACGGCACTGATTACATACTTGTTTATATGTTCAGATGTGCTAATAAAACTAACGGGTTTCCATTTTTAAAAAACGTAGGTTTGTGTTAAAAAACATACTTCCGTGCATTTTTTTATGGTTTGTATTAATCAATTACACTAGCCCCTCTCCTCACGTTCGGTCTGTGGAATCGATTCGTCAGTATTTGATGTGGTTTACGAAATATATGCAACGGTAATGTTAGGCGACTCACCCTGTATACTCGGAACAGCTTTGTGTGTATCGTGTATTAAACCGGGGGCTAGACACGACGAAGAGGCCTCAGTGCTCCACAACCCCACAACAGGCCACAGCAGCCCACCAACCCCACACACCACCGCACCCCACGCCGAACCCAGGGTTATTGTGCGGTACGGCCCACAGTAACCCCCCCACCCCCCACCCCTCCCCCGTGGAACGTCTCATACCAGGCGAGTGTAACCCCAATGTTCGCGTGATAGAGTAATTATGGTGTACTCGTACGTGGAGACAGTGTTTGCGCAGCAATCGCCGACACAGTGTAACTGAGGCAGAATAAGGGGAACCAGCCCACATTAGTCGAAGCAGATGGAAAACCGCCTTAGAAACCATCCACAGACTGGCCGGCACACCGGACCTCGACACTAATTCACCAGGTGGATTCGTGCCGGGGACCGGCACGCCTTTCCACTCGGGAAGCAGCGCGTTAGACCACGCGGCTAGCTGGGCGGGCTCAGGACAGCTTTACTTTTGGATACTGTGAAAGCAGAATCTGGTAGGCGCCAAATACCTAATCTACAGGGTGAAAAGTATTTAAATCGACAAACTCTGGGAGGTTGTAGGGGACATCAAACCAAATATTTTTCCCAAATGTCATTTTTTCCTATGAAAAGTATTTAAACCGGTAGAGGAAGATTTCTCTGACAGCAAAGTATTTAAACCAACAAATACTTTTCCATTTTTTTATGACCAAGAGACAACACATTAACACAACCCAATTTCAATTACAGTAGATTTTCAAAAATGCCTCCATTGACACGTAAACAAAGGTCGGATCATGTTCTGTCTGACACGGGCAAAAACCCCAGGAGTATCCTGAATTGTTCCTACTGCTGCTACTATCCGGGCAACCAGATCCTCTACTGATGCAACAGAAGTCGCGTAAACAAGGATGCGCATCTCTCCCCACACAAAAAAGTCCAGAGGGGACATATCTGGGGATCGAGCAGGCCATGATACAGGACCTCCTCTGCCAATCCACGTTTCTGGGAGCCGTCGGTTCAGGAATCGACGCACACGACGACTGAAATGTGCCGGCGCCCCGTCATGTTGGAACTACATGCGTTGTCTTGTAGGGAGCGGGACGTCTTCCAGCAATTCTGGCAATGCTCTGGCGAGAAAATTGTAATAGTGCCTGCCATTTAATGGCCTAGGTATCAGATACGGCCCAATTAAATAGTCCCCAATAACACCGACCCACACATTAACAAAGAACCGCACTTGATGAGCGCTAGTAACTGTGGCATGTGGGTTATCATCACTCCAAACATGCGAATTGTGCATGTTGAAGACTCCATCACTCCCGAATGTTACTTCAGCGGTAAACAACACAGAGGATGGAAATGTAGGATGCATTTCACACTGTTCCAGGTTCCACTGCGAAAACTGTGCTCTGGGTGGATAATCAACTGGTTCCAGGTTGTGGACGCGCTGTAAGTGAAATGGACGTAACAATTGCTCTCGAAGGACTGTTCTTACATTCATCTGATTCGTCCCCATGTTACGTGCAATTGCACGAGTGCTGATTGAAGGATCCCGCTCAAGACAGCTTCCTCAAATTGCAGTGCGCTAGCCTCCCCGTCCAAGTAACCTGATAAATGACCCGGTCTCATGTAGACGTTGGTACACAGCAGCAAAGGTCGTATGATGCAGGATACAGCAATTAGGATATTATTGTTGATAAACCCGCTGTGCAGCTCGTCCATTGTGGTGCGCTACGTAGTACGCACCAACCATATCGGTGTACTCACTCCAGGTGTATCGCTCCATTAGTAAACAGAGACAATGCACTACTACACTGGTAGACAGCAGTTGCCTACAACTGAAGATCGTAATACGCCCTCTAACAACTGAAGATCGTAATACAGCCTCTAACAACTGAAGAGCGTAATGCGGCCTCCACTGGTTTAAATAATCCTCATAGGAAAAAATGACATTAGGGAGAAATATTTGTTTTCATGTCCCCTACAACCTACCAAAGTTTGTCGGTTTAAATACTTTTCACCCTGTATAATATTAATTCGGAGCTAAGTTGAAATTCCCGTCAAGTAATCTCGCACCATTTTCGTGAGCTTTGTTTGTAACTCTTACGTTCTCAGTATATTCTTTTTGTTCACACTCTGTTTGATTCAGAACACGTGCTGATCGGACTCTGTCTCTGGATTACGCATCTGTAGACGCAAGTGTCCTACAAGCAGCCGTTTACACTCATTTGCACGTGTTCAGCGGATCTAGACTGTTATTTCCTTTGTGAATCTGAGGTGTTCCTTCGGGGGGAGTGTTAACTATTCTTAATCGATTTTTATCCTTTGTCACTCAATACAGGACGATGGCTTATAGGGTGTGGGGTAGAGTTGGTATAGCACACATCTGATATTCTGTTTCATCCAAAAGATATCAGACACGTTTCAGACCGGAAAGTTTAGTCAGCCAGTCCAGATAATGACGTGATTTTCTTCAACCTAAGATGTAGTGATTCTTGCTTTAGAGACAAGAGCACTATCACGATGACACATAAAACGTCTGTCTTTGTTGATCCGTAGTAGATGCTAGACTGTGGCTGGTCAAATATTTACCAAGGAAAATCACCAAAAAGTCGTACGTTTTGAGAAGTTATTTTATTTAGACAACCATTTTCGGTAGCTCAATAATGCCGTCTTCAGTCCTTATTTGAACATCATGTATGGACGACCAGATGTATCGATACTAGCATACAGGAGGCATCAGTATCTGAATAGCGTGAATTCGTTATTCGACTGTTTCCTTCATAGACTTGACAGCCTGCACTGAGACAGCCAGTCACTGATTGTTGGGCACTGATGTGCCTGACAGGCATCCCTATCGACACCCCTTAGATGTCGCATGCGGCGAGCAACCCCTAGTTCAGCGATATCGCGTCACTCAGCTCAGGGGTGCCGAAATGGTTGCCTGCCACACAGGCGTCCAGTAATCGGTGACTTGGTTTCCTTGTACAAATACTGGGTGATCAAAAAGCCAGTATAAATTTGAAAACTGAATAAATCACGGAATAATATAGATAGAGAGGTACAAATTGACACACATGCTTGGAATGACACGGGGTTTTATTAGAACCAAAAAAATACAAAATTTCATAAAATGTCCGACAGATGGCGCTTCATCTGATCAGAATAGCAATAATTAGCATAACAAAGTAAGACAAAGCAAAGATTATGTTCTTTACAGGAAATGCTCAATATGTCCACCATCATTCCTCAACAATAGCTGTAGTCGAGGAATCATGTTGTGAACAGCACTGTAAAGCATGTCCGGAGTCATGGTGAGGCATTGGCGTAGGATGTTGTCTTTCAGCATCCCTAGAGATGTCGGTCGATCACGATACACTTGCTACTTCAAGTAAACCCAAAGCCAATAATCGCACGGACTGAGGTCTGGGGACGTGGGAGGCCATGCATGACGAAAGTGGTGGCTGAGCACACGATCATCCCCAAACGACGCGCGAAAGAGATCTTTCACGCGTCTAGCAATCTGGGGTGGAGCGCCATCCTGCATAAACATCGTAAATTCCAGCAGATGTTTATCAGCCAGGCTGGGGATGATGCGATTCTGTAACATATCGGAGTACCTCTCACCCATCACGGTAGCAGTTACAAAACCAGAATCACACATTTCCTCGAAGAAAAAAGGCCCGATAATGGTAGATGTGGTAAATCCAACCGATACCGTGACTTTTTCGTCGTGCAATGGAGTTTTCACGGCAGTTCTAGGATTTTCGGTAGCCCAAATTCTGCAGTTGTGGGCGTTGACAGACTCTCGGAGCGTGAAATGAGCTTCGTCGGTCCACAACACGTTACTCAACCAATCGTCATCTTCCGCCATCTTTTGAAACGCACACACCGCAAATGCCCTCCGCTTCACTAAATCGCCAGATAACAGTTCATGATGACGATGGATTTTGTACGGATAGCATCGGAGGGTACGCCTCAGTGCCAACCAAACCGTAGTGTATGGAATGCCGGTGCGACATGAGACTGCACGAGCGCTGACTTCCCCGTGCATAGATGAACCCGCTACAGTCTCCATTTCTTCCTGAACTGTCTCAGTAGCATTACGCCTTGTGCTCAGTCGGCCACTACGGGGTCTATCGTCTAAACAACCCGTGGCTTCGAACTTCGAAATCATTCTTGCCACAGCTGCATTTGTCAATGGACCTTTACCCGTTCGAATCCCCTTCCTATGGCGATAGGATCGTAACGCTGAACTAGCACATTCCCCATTCTGATAATGCAGCTTCACTAAAAGCGCCTTTTCAGGTAACGTCAACATGCTGCGACTGCTGGCGCATCTGATTCTCTCTCTCATTACAGCTCCTTTTATACATGATTGTCATGCGCAGTCACTGACGTTTTGCTGTCCAGCGCCATCTGTCGGACATTTTGTGAACTTTGTTTTTTTTTGTTCTGATAAAACCCCATGTCATTCCAAGCATGTGTGTCAATTTTTACCTCTCTATCTACATTATTCCGTGGTTTATTAAGTTTTCAAATTTATACTGACTTTTTGATCAGCCGGTACATTTCTCATGTGCTCAACAAAGGTGCGCGAATGGAACCGAGGATATTTCCGGACTGGAGGTTCCTAGAGGGATCTTTTTCTGTTTTATCCACGAATGGGTCCATGTCGAATCTCACCTCCTCCCTTTCGTTTCATTGGGAGAATGTTTGGAAAGTGTAGCTCATGTATAAAGGAGACGGCATATAAAAAGCTAGTGCAACTCATTCTTCAGTACCGCTCGAGTGTTGAGAATCCCCAGCAGGTCGGTTTAAAGGAAAATATCGAATCAATTCAGAGAGGTGCTGCTAGATTTGTTAGTGGTAGGATCGATACGCACGCAAGTATTATGGAGATGCTTCGGGAAATCAAATGGAAATATCTGTAGGGACGACGATGTTCTTTCCGTAAGGCACTGTTGCGGAAATTTTGAGAATCGTGATTTAAGGCCGACTGTAGATCGATTTTACTCCTGCCTACATACAGTTCGCGTTAAGACCACAGAGAAAAGGTGACAGAAATTAGGGCTTATACTGAGACATTGACAGTCGTTTTTCCCTCACTCTATTGCTAGTGATACAGGAAAGAAAATGACTAGTAACGGTCCGTGGTACCCTCCGCTAAGCACTGTACGGTAGTTTGGTGTCTACGTGATTAAATGTAAATGAAATTTCGTCGAATGGTTTTAAACGGATCTTGGTGGTTCCACGCTGTATACCAGAGAAAACATTGTGACCGCACTACACCCCAGAAAGAGCTATCACGTTCAGTGCTGTTCCAGGCCCTCAATGTGCTTGGAGAAGGGTTGAATCGCCCCGGGGCGGTGGGGGGTGCGGGGGAGGGGGGGGTTCAGCAGGTTGCTCATCGTACTGCGAACTTTAGTTTTCTAACGCGAAATGTGTGGGCGTCAACATCCCTAGGGGTGCAGAATGAGATTTTCACTCTGCAGCGGAGTGTGCGCTGATATGAAACTTCCTGGCAGATTAAAACTGTGTACCGGACCGAGACTCGAACTCATTCTGGAAACATCCCCCAGGCTGTGATAAAGCCATGTCTCCGCAATATCCTTTCTTTCAGGAGTGCTAGTTCTGCAAGGTTCGCAGGAGAGCTTCTGTAAAGTGTGGAAGGTAGGAGACGAGGTACTGGCAGAAGTGAAGCTATGAGGACGGGGCGTGAGTCGTGCTTGGGTAGCTCAGTCGGTAGAGCACTTGCCCGCGAAAGGCAAAGATCCCGAGTTCGAATCTCGGTCCGGCACACAGTTTTAATCTGCCAGGAAGTTTCATATCAGCGCACACTTCGCTGCAGAGTGAAAATCTCATTCTGGTAACATCCCCCAGGCTGTGGTAAAGGCATGTCTCCGCAATATCCTTTCTTTCAGGAGTGCTAGTTCTGCAAGGTTCGCAGGAGAGCTTCTGTAAAGTTTGGAAGGTAGGAGACGAGGTACTGGCAGAAGTAAAGCTCTGAGGACGGGGCGTGAGTCGTGTTTGGGTAGCTCAGATGGTAGAGCACTTACCCGAGAAGGCAAAGGTCTCGAGTTCGAGTCTCGGTCCGGCACACAGTTTTAATCTGCCAGGAAGTTTCATCCCTAGGGGTGGTGTGTTAAAGCCGCCGCCTGTGGTATTTTCGTGTCGACACTGAGCGGTGGTATGTCTGAAATGTTTTCCTCGGCCACTCATAACGAAACCGCGTGGATAACACACAGTGTGACGACTTTCTCATCTTGTGATACGTCCACAGTGGCCTTGGGCAGAATTGTGGTGAATTTTGGTGCCAATGTGACATCATTAACCCATCTTACAGCTCACATAAACTTCTGAGCTGTGGCCTTTTTCTCTGCATGTGTCGAAACTTTTCTGTTTGGATCGTCACCGAGCCCGAGGGTCACACGTGACAGTGCGCCACCCTTTCGCACCACCGCAGAGGAAGTTTTAAGTATATTTGAGCCAATTTCAAACTTCTACTTCGCAACTGGAGTCAATTACGGGGTTTCGTGGAAAGCGACCCATTAATTGTGTTGCGCATTGTAGGATATAAGTCTTAAGGAATAATGTACAACAGAGTAGTTTATAAAATAGGTGGCATAATTCTGGCAGCATGCATGATGCGAATAAATGGAGAATCCATTGTGGGCTATTCCAGGTTGTCGCTTCCTACATGTAGGAAACATGTGTCCGGTATCACGTTTTGGAAGCAGCGGGAAACGTTAGAGGCGTTGAGGGAAATAGAGGAGCCTGCGTCTTGGTGAAATCAACGTGAAGGCTGGTACCAAGGCGTGATAATCCGCGTTACGTGAAAGACAATTATTGTGATATGCTTCGTTTGACACGAGACAGTGATTATAGTATATCAAGATGGTATATGCTGATAGGTAGCGCATCTGGGAACCAACAGCATGTCACGAAGAACTATGAAATGAAAATCCACCAAAATGGTGCTGAGACGCGTTTACCTATGATAAAATGGTGGATGATTAAGGAATCAAACCTGGCTGCCACTGAATCGAGCACCATAGCACAGGCGTGCGATAGTGATTTCGGCTACGGCAACAGGTTATAATCTACTGCTGTCTTCCGAATGCGTGGGAGTAAAACTGGTTTAGTAGGGTACACTGATCAGCCAGGACATTAAGACCATCTTCCTACAGGGTGTTTCAAAAATGACCGGTATATTTGAAACGGCAATAAAAACTAAACGAGCAGCGATAGAAATACATCGTTTGTTGCAATATGCTTGGGACAACAGTACATTTTCAGGCGGACAAACTTTCGAAATGACAGTAGTTACAATTTTCAACAACAGATGGCGCTGCAAGTGATGTGAAAGATATAGAAGACAACGCAGTCTGTGGGTGCGCCATTCTGTACGTCGTCTTTCTGCTGTAAGCGTATGCTGTTCACAACGTGCAAGTGTGCTGTGGACAACATGGTTTATTCCTTAGAACAGAGGATTTTTCTGGTGTTGGAATTCCACCGCCTAGAACACAGTGTTGTTGCAACAAGACGAAGTTTTCAACGGAGGTTTAATGTAACCAAAGGACCGAAAAGCGATACAATAAAGGATCTGTTTGAAAAATTTCAACGGACTGGGAACGTGACGGATGAACGTGCTGGAAAGGTAGGGCGACCGCGTACGGCAACCACAGAGGGCAACGCGCAGCTAGTGCAGCAGGTGATCCAACAGCGGCCTCGGGCTTCCGTTCGCCATGTTGCAGCTGCGGTCCAAATGACGCCAACGTCCACGTATCGTCTCATGCGCCAGAGTTTACACCTCTATCCATACAAAATTCAAACGCGGCAACCCCTCAGCGCCGCTACCATTGCTGCACGAGAGACATTCGCTAACGATATAGTGCACAGGATTGATGACGGCGATATGCATGTGGGCAGCATTTGGTTTACTGACGAAGCTTATTTTTACCTGGACGGCTTCGTCAATAAACAGAACTGGCGCATATGGGGAACCGAAAAGCCCCATGTTGCAGTCCCATCGTCCCTGCATCCTCAAAAAGTACTGGTCTGGGCCGCCATTTCTTCCAAAGGAATCATTGGCCCATTTTTCAGATCCGAAACGATTACTGCATCACGCTATCTGGACATTCTTCGTGAATTTGTGGCGGTACAAACTGCCTTAGACGACACTGCGAACACCTCGTGGTTTATGCAAGATGGTGCCCGGCCACATCGCACGGCCGACGTCTTTAATTTCCTGAATGAATATTTCGATGATCGTGTGATTGCTTTGGGCTATCTGAAACATACAGGAGGCGGCGTGGATTGGCCTCCCTATTCGCCAGACATGAACCCCTGTGACTTCTTTCTGTGGGGACACTTGAAAGACCAGGTGTACCGCCAGAATCCAGAAACAATTGAACAGCTGAAGCAGTACATCTCATCTGCATGTGAAGCCATTCCGCCAGACACGTTGTCAAAGGTTTCGGGTAATTTCATTCAGAGACTACGCCATATTATTGCTACGCATGGTGCATATGTGGAAAATATCGTACTATAGAGTTTCCCAGACCGCAGCGCCATCTGTTGTTGACAATTGTAACTACTGTAATTTCGAAAGTTTGTCTGCCTGAAAATGTACTGTTGTCCCAAGCATATTGCAACAAACGGTGTATTTCTATCACTGCTCGTTTAGTTTTTATTACCGTTTCAAATATACCGGTCATTTTTGAAACACCCTGTAAAAGCCAGCTTTGGTACAGAAAACATCAGCGACGCGTCGAGGAATGGAACCAGTGAGGCCTTGGCAGGTCGCTGGAGGGAGTTGGCACCACGTCTGGACACAAAGGTCATCTAATTGCCATAAATTAAGGGGAGGCGGGCGATGAGCTCTGACACTCCGTTCAGTCATATCCCAGATGTGTTCGATAGGCTACAGATCTGCCTAGTTGGGGGAGCCAGCACATCAATTCTCATTCGCCACTGTGTTCCTCGAGCCACTCCATTAGACTCTTGGCCTTGTGACATGGCGCATTATCTTTCTGAAAAATGCCACTGCCATCGGGAAACATGATCGTCTTGAAGCGTATACGTGGTCTGCAACTAGTGTAAGATACTCCTTGGCCGTCATGGTGCCTTGCACAAGCTCTACTGGAGCCATGAATGCCCATGTGAATATTCCCCAGATCATAATAGAGCCGCCTCCAGCTTGTCTCCGTCCCACAACACAGGTATCAAGGAGCTATTCTCCTGAAAGACGACGGATTTACGCCCTCTCATCTGCATGATGAAGAAGGTATCGGGATTTATCAGACCATGCTACACTCTGCCACTGCGGCAACGTCCAGCGCCGATGCTCATGTGCCCATTTTAGACATACTCTACTGGCCATTAAAATTGCTACACCACGAAGATGACGTGCTACAGACGCCAAATTTAACTGAGAGGAATAAGGTGCTGTGATATGCATATCATTAGCTTTCCAGAGCATTCATACAAGGTTGGCGCCGGTGGCGAACCCTACAACGTGCTGACATGAGGAAAGCTTCCAACCGATTAGTCATACACAAACAGCAGTTGACCGGCGTTGCCTGGTGAAACGTTGTTGTGATGCCTCGTGTAAGGAGGAGAAATGCGTACCACCACGTTTCCGACTTTGATAAAAGTCGGATTGTAGCCTATCGCGATTGCGGTTTATCGTATCGCGACATTGCTGCTCGCGTTGATCGAGATTCAATGCCTGTTAGCAGAATATGGAAGTTCGGGAGGAGAATACGGAACGCCGTGCTGGATCCCAACGGCCTCGTATCACTAGCAGTCGAGGTGACAGGCATCTTATCCGCATGGCTGTAACGGATCGAGCAGCCACGTCTCGATCCCCGAGTCAACAGATGGGGACGTTTGCAAGACAACAACCATCTGCACGAACAGGTCGACGACGTTTGTAGCAGCATGGACTATCAGCTCGGAGACCGTGGCTGCGGTTACCCTTGACGCTGCATCACAGACAGGAGCGCCTGCGATGGTGTGCTCAACGACGAACCTGGGTGCACGTTTGGCAAAACGTCATTTTTTCGGATGAATCTGGGTTCTGTTTACAGCATCATGATGGTCGCATCCGTGTTTGACGACATCGCGGTGAACGCACATTGGAAGCGTGTATTTGGCCGGCTTGAGTGGCCGTGCGGTTCTAGGCGCTACAGTCTGGAACCGCGTGACCGCTACGGTCGCAGGTTCGAATCCTGCCGCGGGCATGGATGTGTGTGATATCCTTAGGTTAGTTAGGTTTAATTAGTTCTAAGTTCTAGGCGACTGATGACCTCAGAAGTTAAGTCGCATAGTGCTCAGAGCCATTTGCACCATTTGAAGCGTGTATTTGTCATCGCCATACTGGCGTATCACCCGGTGTGATGGTATGGGGTGCCATTGGTTACACGTCTCGGTCACCTCTTGTTCGCACTGACGGCACTTTGAACAGTAGACGTTACATTTCAGATGTGTTACGACCCGTGGCTCTACCCTTCATTCGATCCCTGCGAAACCCTACATTTCAGCAGGATAATGCACGACCGCATGTTGCAGGTCCTGTACGGGCCTTTCTGGATACAGAAAATGTTCGACTGCTGCCCTGGCCAGCACATTCTCCAGATCTCTCACCAATTGAAAACGTCTGGTCAATTGTGGCCGAGCAACTGGTTCGTCACAATACGGCAGTCACTATGCTTGATGAACTGTGGTATCTTGTGTAAAACTGCATGGGCAGCTGTACCTGTACACTCCATCCAAGCTCTGTTTGACTCAATGCCCAGGCGTATCATGGCCGTTATTACGGCCAGAGGTGGTTGTTCTGGGTACTGATTTCTCAGGATCTATGCACCCAAATTGCGCGAAAATGTAATCACATGTCAGTTCTAGTACAATATATTTGTCCACTGAATACCCGTTTATCATCTGCATTTCTTCTTGGTGTAGCAATTTTAATGGCCAGTAGTGTATTGAGGTGGAGAACAAATCGTTATAAGATCTATAAGATCACCAATGGTACAAGGACGTCCCATTACGTCCAATGCTGGGGTACTTGCCAATATCGGAGAGCCCTGCCAGTAGTGACGATATGTAAGGAAAAAATGAATTGAAGTTTGTGTTGGGGAGGGCACTCAGCTTAGGTAGTTCGTGCAGCAATGTTGTTCATCGTATTGTGGTTGTGTAATGGTTAGCATTTCTGCCTAGCAAGCAAGAAGACCTGGGTTCGAGTCCCGGAAAGCAGCACAAATTTTAATTCATTTCGTCTGTTATGAACACACACAGCGTACACCGCATAACAGCAATGTAGCTCATACGACCACTAGTCTTAATGTGTGCATTTTCTGTGTCTTATGTTTCTTTCGTTTTACGAAACCATTCCGCACACTTTTTATACCCGTGTTCCGCCAGCAATGGTAAACGTAGCTGGATTTGTTTAGTAGGCTGCTCGCCTTGTGGAGGGAGACGTGGGCGCAAGGCCGGCACGGGCAGCGACACCTGCTTCAATCCGGCAAAAGGAAAAAGCAGCAATAAATACGCTGCAGTCCAAGAAACGCCGAGGCCGTCGTATCTCATCCTGTCGCTGCCGCTGCTGCCGCTCCCCTTCAAATACTTGGCTCACTCATTAATAACGCATCTATTTGTGTTATTTTCGCTGGCGACGCTCCCAATCAACTTTGCCGAGACCCGTAATTATGTAAAATATTCGTATAAAGTACTTGCACCTGAGAAATATAAACCTGAAGTTCACGGTTATGGCAATCGTTAAAACGTGAATGATTTTTTTCATTGTAATTAAGAACTTGCGCACCTTCAGTTGCTGAAATGAAAGGCGCAATAAAGATTATTGCAGCTCTCTAGCTGAGAAAGATATCATAAGCATTTCACAAGTCGTAAGTTTCTACTCGTGCACGAATGAGGGCACCTCACCTTCGCTGTCCACGGTTTGTCCAGGCATCACATGAGATGCGTGGGGCGTTCTGCAAATGTAGAAGTTCGTCATTCTTACACAGCACCTCCAGAGGCACGAAACTGTATCGCAATGATTGGTTTCTTTAGTGGCTAGTTATCAGCAAACTGCCATAAAAAGATCTTCTTTTAACGAGTGCCTGAATAATTAGTGTTCCGCTATAAAAATTATCTCGTATACTGGGCGTTTGAACACAGGGTCACGAAAAACACATTTTCACCCAACATCTACGCTTAACTATTTGTAAAGCACAGAAAACACTCTACAAACTCGCACGTATGAACACTGCGTTTTGTGGCCGAGCGGTTCTAGGTGCTTCAGTCTGGAACCGCGTGATCGCTACGGTCGCAGGTTCGAATCCGAGCTCGGGCATGGATGTGTGTGATGTCCTTAGGTTAGTTAGGTTTAAGTAGTTCTAAGTCTAAGGGACTGACGACCTCGGATGTTATGTCCCATAGTGCTCAGAGCCATTTGAACCATTTGAACACTGCGCAGTACAGACAACCAATCACACACATCAGAGCATACAACTGCGCTCTCTGTGAATCGATGGTGAGTTTCGCAGCAAGCGTATGGGCGCATAGGCCCGTTCTAGTGACCAAAAGGACAGCAGTGAAACGTAGACAAACGAGTATACTCCAAATAAATAAATGTCGTGTGACTAGGGCCTCCAGTCAGGTAGGCCGTTCGCCGGGTACAAGTTTTTCGATTTGACGCCACTTCGGCGACTTGCGCGTCGATGGGGATGAAATTATGATGATGAGGACAACACAACACCCAGTCCCTGAGAGGAGAAAATCTCCGACCCAGCCGGGAATCGAACCCGGGCCCTTGGGATTGACATTCTGTCGCGCTGACCACGCAGCTACAGGGGGCGGACTATACTCCAGATGATGACGATGTTTGGTTTGTGGGGTGCTCACCTGCTTGGTTATCAGCGCCCGTACAAACTCTCAACCTTAGCTCAGCCCAATCTCGCCACTTTAATGAATGATGATGAAGACAACACAAACACCCAGTCATCTCGAGGCAGGTGAAAATCCCTGACCCCGCCGGGAATCGAACCCGGGACCCCGTGCTCGGGAAGCTAGAATGCGACCGCAAGACCACGAGCTGCGGACGTATATTGCAGAGGCTGCTGGGGTCATTCCGCACTATCCCAACAGAGGCGCTATGTGTGGTGTTGGGGGTCTTCCCGATCGACGTTACCATCAGGTATCGTGCTGCACGCTACTGGCTAAAGAGGGGAATACATTATAAAATCAGGGTAAGGCATCGAACACAAACGTGAACTAAACACTCGGCGGTTGGATGTCTGGCACCGGAAGTGGGACCAAAATGACAAAGGCCGTAGCGTGTACAACTTCCTGCGGAACATCAGGAAACGGTTACGTACGAATCATGCCAATCCTGGCCGTGGCAAGCTTCATTTCTCGACTGGTGGTGGCCCACATCCAGCGCACCGACAGCGCTTCTCACTTTCTGCGGAATGCAACTTCCAATGCGGTGAACATGGATCCGCTGTAGACGCCGTGCTGTGCTGCGAGTAGTACTCACACGTACGGCGAAAAGTAAGAGTAATAACAACAGGAACTCTACAACACACACTGAAAGGTGGCTACACTGAGCCACAGCGCCAAAAATCGCGCCAGAGAGTATTGTTCCGCCGCCTCCACTGGCAGTGATTATTGAGACGCAGCGACAGGCAGTGCTTGCCGAGAAGTTGTGGTGGACACTGCTTGTAGCTGAAGTTAGAGTGAGATGTGGTAGTGGAGAGTGTTGTTCCATGTTTTATGCATTGGTTTGATGGGAGAGATAGCAGATGTTGTTCTAATGGAGATATTGTAATGGTCAGAGTGCATTTCGTCAATATATATGGAGGTATTTTCTTTTATTCTTTTATTATTTGTGTGTCCTGAATAATGTGCCATTACAGGTTCAGTCAACAAAGCATCTGGCTTGTGTTCTTGTATTAGAGTGTAATTCTGCTTTCCTTACGCAATTATAGTATTTCTAATTTTCTTTTATCACGTCAGTATAATTGGTATTTAAAAATTCTTGTTTTGTTGAAGAAGAACCGTGCCAGATGTGCGTTGAGTCACACTACCACACACAGAACAGCTACACTTGTGCTATGTTGGCTTCGTAGGTTTTATAGTTGCTGGGGACTTAATTAATTAATTGTATTAACTGAAACTTTATTTCATTCTTTGTGGTTGTTACATGCAGTCAGATTGCGTACAAAAACAGGTCAGGGCCAGCCGTTTACGAAACAGCGTAATCGGACATACAGCGACAGAAAATTAAAAAGTATTTGCATTGCATTCTTATATCTTTATTATAATTAAGCCCCCATGCAACACTCAGCGCTCACACAAATTAGGACAACTAAATGAACTAATGGGCCACATCTCCAAGAGAGAACACACCATGTGTACGGAAATGGAACTTAACGAGCATGGTAGCAGACGTCAAAGAAAGGACTGGGTTAGTTGAAGACTCCAGTACTGTGGACGGAAGACAAAACACACTAAGAAGAACAGAGAAGAACTTTTCTTTTGGGTCATCAGTTTGCCGACTGGTTTGATGCAACTCGCTATGAAGTCCTCTCGTGTGCCAACGTCTTCGTCTCAGCGTATCACTTGAAACATACATCGTCAATTATTTGCTGGATGTATTCCAATCTCTGCCTTCTTCGACAGATTTTACCCTCTACAGCTCCCTCTAGTACTAGAGAAGTTATTCCATAATGTCTTAACAGACGTCCTACCACCCTGTCCCTTCTTCTCGTCAGTGGTTTCCATATATCCCTTTTCTCGCCGGTTCTGCGGAGAACCTGCTCATGCCTTACCTTATCAGTCCACCATATTTTCAACATTCTCCTGAAGAACCACATCTCAAATGCTTCGATCCTCTTCTGATCCGTTTTTCCCACTGTCCATGTTTCAGTGCCGCCAGTTCTAGCATAAAAGAATGCGGCGAGCAAGACCAACTTCGTGCAGCTGTTCACCTTCGTGCTATCGAGCGCCAATAGGGTGCTTTTCAAACTCTGTGGATGATTGTTCAGGTTTCAGGATTCCTTTACTCTACTCTGCGTTCGACTATCTCCATTAAGATCAGTCGTTTTAATCCCGAGTTCCGGAGTATAACGCTGAAAGCTTTTACCTTGTCTCTCCACTTAACTGCAAGTAAGCTTGGCCACATTAGCACTCAAGGATGTCGGTGAATTCCAGTCTTATGCCTTATCGTCAACATAACCATCGAAAAAGAACCGGATCGGCTATGTCGTATTAAGGATAGAAAGCTAAAGTTCCGACTACCATTCTTGTTGGGCCATTCAGTACCGATCGGCCACCGTGCCATCCCCTGCCAATGGCATCAATTGGATGAGGTATGCAGCAACACGGATTCAGCACAACGCTCTCTCGGCCGTAGTCATCATCCCAGACCTGGGAGCTGTAACTTCTCACTCATGTAGCTCTTTGTCCTCAGCATGCTCACATGGCTAAGTGTATCTCGTTACAGTATTCTCATCAGGAAAAAATCCTTGGCAGTAACGAGAATCGAACCATGGTCTTCTGTATAGCAGTCAGATACAGTGACAACTTAGCTAAAGATACGGACTCACAATAAGGCACTTGTCACGAAATTTGAAGCAGAATTATCTGGAAACCATAAGTAAGATTTAATTCAGATTCCTTCGATCACTTCAAGTAAATAGAGGACCGATCCGGATAACCGTGTGTGTTAAAGCGCCGCTTCTGGGACGGGGAGCTGCGCCAGCCTCGGATCAATTCAGTCCGGCGGATTAACGACGACTGTCGGTGTGCCGGCCAGCCTGGATGTGGTTTTTAGGCGACTTTTCACATCCCGTTAGGTGAATATCGGGCTGGTACGCAAGTCCCTTCTCAGTAACACAATTCGCAAATATTAAAAAAACTTTCCGCTCACATTAACATGAATAACATTAAATGGAGACGATTTGGGTACACATATTCGGTCCCTCGAGGGGGGGGGGGAGGGAGCAAAGAGGTGGCGACAGGAGGGGTATCTGGTCCCCCCTTAAAAACTAACTGTGTCATATCCGTTAATAACCATGCCGATCCTGTGTCGACGCGGGACAAAGAAGGAGAAGAAGATTCCAAGTGGAGGACTGGTTTTACATACCCGCTCCGCAAGTCACTGTACAATGCATGACGGAGGATTCTTCGCATCAGTGTTAACGAGTTTCTGTCAATTTCCTTAATACAAAATAGCTGATCCGGTTTTTTTTTCTTTTTTTTCGATGGTTATGTTGACGATAAGGCATGAGACTGGAATTCACCGACATCCTTCAGTGCTAATGTGGCCAAGCTTACTTGCAGTTAAGTTATTCAGCTGGAGAAAATGAGTGTCTATATGCTTGTGTGCGAGCTCCAACTGCCTTAACTTTATTCTCATGGTGCCTTAGCTATCTACAAGGTGTTTCCGTAAGAGCGTGCAAAAAATGTAACATGGCATAGAGAATGCTTCGATGAACAATTTGAGGCAGGGAACCTGGGGTCGGAGATGTCAGCTTAAAGAGATGTGGAAGTAAACTTGTCTGCCGCTTTGTCTACACTATTGGCAATTAAAATTCCTACACCAAGAAGAAATGTTGATGATAAATGGGGATTCATTGGACAAATATATTATACTAGAACTGACATGTGATTACATTTTCACCCAATTTGGGTTTGGAGATCCCGATAAATCAGTACCCAGAACAAACATCTGTGGCCGTAATAACGGCCTTCATACGCCTGGGCATTGAGTCAAACAGAGCTTGGATGGCGTGTACAGGTACAGCTGCCCATGCAGCTTCAATATGATACCACAGTTCATCAAGAGTAGTGACTGGCGTATAATGACGAGCCAGTTGCTCGGCCGCCATTGACCAGACGTTTTCAATTGGTGAGAGATCTGGATAATGTGCTGGCCAGGACAGCAATCGAACATTTTCTGTATCCAGAAAGGCCCGTACAGGACCTGCAACATGCGGTCGTCCATTATCCTGCTGAAATGTAGGGTTTCGCAGGGATCAAATGAACGATAGCGCCGCGGGTCGTAACACATCTGAAATGTAACGTCCACTGTTCAAAGTGCCGTCAATGCGAACAAGATGTGACCGGGACGTGTAACCAATGGCACCCCATACCATCATGCCGGGTGATATGCCAGTATGGCGATGACGAATACACGCTTCCAATGTGCGTTCACCGCGATGTCGCCAAACACGGATGCGACCATCATGATGCTGTAAACAGAACCTGGATTCATCCGAAAAAATGACGTGTTGCCAATCGTGCACACAGATTCGTCGTTGAGCACACCATCGCAGGCGCTCCTGTCCGTGATGCAGCGTCAAGGGTAACCGCAGCCATGGTCTCCGAGCTGATAGTCCATGCTGCTACAAACGTCGTCGAACTGTTCGTGCAGATGATTGTTGTCTTGCAAACGTCCCCATCTGTTGACTCAGGGATCGAGAGTGGCTGCACGATCCATTACAGCCATGCGGATAAGATGCCTGTCATCTCGACTGCTAATGATACGAGGCCGTTGTGATCCAGCACGGCGTTCCGTATTACCCTCCTGAACCCACCGATTCCATATTCTGCTAACAGTCATTAGATCTCGACCAACGCGAGCAGCAATGTCACGATGCGATAAACCGCAATCGCGATAGGCTACAATCCGACCTTTATCAAAGTCGGAAACGTGATGGTACGCATTTCTCCTACTTACACGAGGCATCGCAACAACGTTTCACCAGGCAACGCCGGTCAACTGCTGTTTGTGTATGAGAAATCGGTTGGAAAATTTCCTCATGTCCGCACGTTGTAGGTCTCGCCACCGGCGCCAACCTGGTGTGAATGCTCTGGAAAGCTAATCATTTGCATATCACAGTATTGTCTTCCTGTCGGTTAAATTTCGCGTCTGTAGCACGTCACCTTCGTGGTGTAGCAATTTTAATGGCCATTAGTGCAGCATTACTGTTTTCCAAGTGATTTACAAGTAACATGCGTAAAAGTTTACGCGTACTGTGCTGTTTATTTGCATGTACATTTTTTATTTCCTGCAAGGAAACAAGGAGGACGAACCTGATTACTAGGAAGTCATGATGCAGGTTTTGTTTATTTGAGCTTCGTGCAAAGAGTTCTGCCTGAGTTGCTGGAGAACGTAGCCTTGGTTGTTCGTGAGGGGATATGGATACAACATAACGGTGCACCGCCTCACTTTAGTGTGGATGTCCTCGACCATCTCATTGCTGTACATCCTGGTCGTTGGATTGGAAGAGGAGGTCCTATTCCATGGCCTGCGAGGTCACCTGACCTGAGACCCCTTTACTATTTTCTATGGGGATAACTAAAGTCACTTGTGTATGAGACCCCAGTGGATACAGAGGTGGAATTAGTTGCCAGAATTGTAGCTGTCTGTGATGTGTTTCGAAACACAACAGGGATATTTGTCAGTGTGCGTCACAATCTTGTTCGCCGGTGTCATGCTTGCATTGAGATTGATGGCCGTCAGTTACAGTACATTTTGTAAGATACAGTACAAATGGTATGTTCATTGTATGAGTCATTGTTTTTGCAGTTAACTGTAACTAATGTACGTAAAAAAGTACACAGTAATGTGATTTTATTCCTATTATCTCCTTAAGCTGACTTCTCCGACCCCAGGTTCCCTCCCTCAAATCGTTCAGTGGAGCATCCTCCGTGTTCTGTTATATTTTTGCACACTCTTACGGAAACATCCTGTATATGATGATAATGACCGAGTGGCGCACAGTATATCTCGAATTCAGACACAGGTCCTTTAAATTTGAGCTTTTCTGTTATACCTTTAGGTGGGCTCTATCAACCTGTCACGAACCTGGCAGCATGTTTCTAAATTCTTTTGATGTCTGTTGTCATGCCTTCTCGATGAGGACTCCAAACGCTGGTATGCGATTTCCTCCACAATTGCACTGCACCTTTCCAGAACCCTCCCAATAAATTGAAGTCTTCTATTTTCCTTCCCTAGTACTGATTTTACGTGGTTGTCCCATTTAATATCACTTTTATACTTACACGATGTGACGTACTCAAGATGTTACCAGCAATCTTGTAATCTTTTTTTAAAATTGTTTTAGCCTTTATCTTACATTTATCCTCATTTAAAGCGAGCTGCCGTTCATTGTATCTGCTGCACATTTTGTCCAAGTTACGTTCCTTAAGGACGGTTACAGACATACGCTTCACCAGTCCTTTTCGCTTCGAACAAGTGTTCTGTCTTTGATGGCTTCGCTGGCGACAGGATGGTAATGACCGAAATAAAAAAATATATTTTCTCTTAACTCTAATTCCTAAATATTTTACTAGCCGTGACGCTAACAACTTCCTATTCTGTAATAGATTTATAAGGGTTTGTGGCTAATTCACGATTGACACGTCTCTGGTAGCAGCCATACACACCCCACCGGTATCACTATAACCGTACGTTCCACGCTGGTCTGTTCATGGTAATCCGCTAGTCAAATTCAAATGGCTCTGAGCACTATGGGACTTAACATCTATGGTCATCAGTCCCCTAGAACTTAGAACTACTTAAACCTAACTAACCTAAGGACAGCACACAACACCCAGCCATCACGAGGCAGAGAAAATCCCTGACCCCGCCGGGAATCGAACCCGGGAACCCGGGCGTGGGAAGCGAGAACGCTACCGCACGACCACGAGATGCGGGCAATCCGCTAGTCAGTAGCTTGGACATCCAACATATTCCTTATAGTAATCTGCGGTTCCGAAAGGGATATTAAAGTCAGCACCTCTTTTGGCAGGCTACGTATCACTACTTCTTGTACATTTAATGGAAGATAATTGACATACGTGAGGAACACCTGTGAATCTGAGATCAAACCTGTCCTCTTAAGAACGACTAGTAAGCCCTGTGTCCAGTCAACAAGCTGGTACGATTCTAGATAAGTTCGTACTCTGTTCACTAACAGACAGTGCGCTACTGGAACACGACCTCAGCTTGGACACAGTTGTCTGTGACGATATGGATCTCATAGACGAACAAAGCGAGCTGAATTTCACAAGATCTCTGTCTATGGAATGCAATTTCGCACGGATGGAGATATCCACCTCTACCAGGTCTCAGGATATGAATCCAACAGAGGAGGCATGGGATTCATTGCAGAGACGAAGCGAATAGCCCATCTTATCAGCTGCACCCCTACCCCTGCCCAGTAAGTCTTCATCAGGAATAAGATCGATTCTGCCGGCCGGTGTGGCCGTGCGGTTTAGGCGCTTCAGTCTGGAACCGCGTGACCGCTACGGTCGCAGGTTCGAATCCTGCCTCGGGCATGGATATGTGTGATGTCCTTAGGTTAGTTAGGTTTAAGTAGTTCTAAGTTCTAGGGGACTGATGACCACAGAAGTTAAGTCCCATAGTGCTCAGAGCCATTTGAACCATTTTTTAAGATCGACTCTGAATAGACTTCTGAACCATTCCATATAGAGCATGTCATGTCACTGTGAACATACACTACTGACCATTAAAACTGTTACACCAAAAAGAAATGTAGATGATAAACGGGTATTCATTGGACAAATATATTATACTAGAACAGACATGTGATTACATTTTCACGCAATTTGGGTGCATAGATCCTGAGAAATCAGTACCCAGAACAACCACCTCTGGCCGTAATAATGGCCTTGATACGCCTGGGCATTGAGTCAAACAGAGCTTGGATGGCGTGTACAGGTACAGCTGCCCATGCAGCTTCAACACGATACCACAGTTCATCAAGAGTAGTGACTGGCGTATTGTGTCGAGCCAGTTGCTCGGCCACCATTGACCAGACGTTTTCAATTGGTGAGAGATCTGGAGAATGCGCTGGCCAGGGCACCAGTCGAACATTTTCTTTATCCAGAAAGGCCCGTACAGGACCTGCAACATGCGGTCGAGCATTATCCTGCTGAAATGTAGGGTTTCACAGGGATCAAATGAAGGGTAGATCCATGGGTCGTAACACATCTGATATGTAACGTCCACTTTTCAAAGTGCCGTCAATGCGAACAAGAGGTGACCGAGACGTGTAACCAATGGCACCCCATACCATCACGCCGGGCGATACGCCAGTATGGCGATGACCAATACACGCTTCCAATGTGAGTTCACCGCGATGTCGCCAAACACGTATGCGACCATCATGATGCTGTAAACAGAACCTGGATTCATCCGAAAAAATGACGTTTTGCCATTCGTGCACCCAGGTTCGTCGTTGAGTACACCATCGCAGGCGCTCCTGTCTGTGATGCAGCGTCAAGGGTAACCGCAGCCATGGTCTCCGAGCTGATAGTCCGTGCTGCTGCAAACGTCGTCGAACTGTTTGTGCAGATGCTTGTTGTCTTGCAATCGTCCCCATCTGTTGACTCAGGGATCGAGACGTGGCTGCACGGTACGTTACAGCCAAGCGGATAAGATTCCTGTCATCTCGACTGATAGTGATACGAGGCCGTTGGGATCCAGCACGGCGTTCCGTATTTCCCTCCTGAACCCACCGATTCCATATTCTGCTAACAGTCATTGGATCTCAACCAACGCGAGCAGCAATGTCGCGATACGATAAACCGCAATCGCGATAGGCTACAATCCGACCTTTATCAAAGTCGGACACGTGATGGTACGCATTTATCCTTTTTACACGAGGCATCACAACAACGTTTTACCAGGCAACGCCGGTCAACTGGTGTTTGTGTATGAGAAATCGGTTGGAAACTTTCTTCATGTCAGCACGTTGTAGGTGTCGCACCGGCGCCAAACTTGTGTGAATGCTCTGAAAAGCTAATCATTTGCACATCAGAGCATGTTCTTCTTGTCGGTTAAATTTCGCGTCTGTAGCACGTCATCTTCGTGGTGTAGCAATTTTAATGGCCAGTAGTGTTAAAAAATGGTTCAAATGGCTCTGAGCACTATGGGACTCAACTGCTGTGGTCATCAGTCCCCTAGAACTTAGAACTACTTAAACCTAACTAACCTAAGGAGATCACACACACCCATGCCCGAAGCAGGATTCGAACCTGCGACCGTAGCAGCAGCGCGGCTCCGGACTGGAGCGCCTAGAACCGCACGGCCACCGCGGCCGGCGCCAGTAGTGTATTTCGAACAACTACTTTGGTGTTGTGGATGATACTTTCCAGAATTTTTTCCGCTTTACTTTGAAACGTGTGTCTTCAATTTCAGAACATTTGCAGTTGCAAGTTTTGGTCACTTGTACGCCAAAGGTCTTGCGCTTAAGATTTGGGGTTCCCTGTAAATCTTCAGACGTCATGTTCATGAAAGTTGTTCTTATATCCTGATATTGTTTGACCTTAGTACAATAGTTTTTTATACTACCTGTGCTGTGAATGTTGAACTAAAGTTATAACGAACTGGTCGTGCGCTAGCGATTCCCACAACAGAGCTGAGACAGTGCTGACATAGCTTTAAATTCGTCTATAAGTACAATACTTCTTACACAATGTAATAATATTCCTTGGAACCAAATTGCTTAAACACTCCTGAAATCTTTTTACTGTTATCAATAGGTTCCAAGGAGCCGAACTTCAGTATTATTTTGATACAGGTGCTGTATTTAAGTAACTCACTCCTTCCAACAAACATTCAGTCAGGAATATATGGCAATGGTGAGAGATTTAGTCAAAGTACTGATACCTCAAGAATCAACTTCTCCTTCGATACCTTTTAAACTACAGAGGTTTCCCTCTCTGAACAATGTACAATAAGGAGAACGTGCTGGGAAAATACCTGGAAGGCGGAGAAGCGATTCCATGTTAACAATCATCGCCAGGGCGTCTGTGAAAAAAAAAGGAAATTAAGAACCCTCTTCCGTCTCTTTATCATAGCTTTTCCCGATAGCGATTATAAATGTTCTACATCTACATCTACATATATACTCCACTAGCCACCAAGCGGTGTGTGGCGGAGGGTACAATTCGCACCAAAGTCATATTTCCCCCCTCTGTTCCACTCGCGGATCGCGCGAGGGAAATACGACTGTCTGAACGCCTCAGTACGAGCTCTAATTTCCTTTATCTTTGAATGGTGATCGTTGCGCGATTTGAAAGTTGGTGGTAATAATATATGCTCTGCCCGCATCTCGTGGTCGTGCGGTAGCGTTCTCGCTTCCCACGCCCGGGTTCCCGGGCTCGATTCCCGGCGGGGTCAGGGATTTTCTCTGCCTCGTGATGGCTGGGTGTTGTGTACTGTACTTAGGTTAGTTAGGTTTAAGTAGTTCTACGTTCTAGGGGACTGATGACCATAGATGTTAAGTCCCATAGTGCTCAGAGCCATTTGAACCATTTGAATATATGCTCTACATCCTCAGCGAAGATCGGATTTCGGAATTTAGTGAGCAGCCCTTCCGTTTAGCGCGTCGTCTATCTGCAAGTGTGACCCACTTCAAACTTTCTATGAGATTTGTAACGCTCTCGCGATGGCTAAATGTACCAGTCACGAATCTTGCTGCTCTTCTTTGGACCTTCTCAATCTCTTGAATCAGACCCAACTGGTAAGGGTCCCATACAGACGAACAATACTCTAAGACTGGACGAACTAACGTACTGAAAGCAATTTCCTTTGTTGAAGGACTGCATCGCTTCAGGATTCTACCAATAAACCGCAATCTATAGTTCGCCTTGCCCGTTACTTGTTTAATCTGATCATTCCATTTGAGATCATTTCGAATAGTCAGACCCAGATACTTGACGGATGTTACCGCTTCCAAAGACTGGCATTTATTATGTACTCGCACGTTAATGGGAATTTTCGCCTTGTTATACGCAGTAGGTTACACTTACTAACATTGAGAGATAACTGCCAGTCATTACACCACGCATTTATTTTCTGCAAATCCTCATTGATTTGTTCACAACTTTCGTGTGATACTACTTTCCTGTAGACTACAGCATCATCGACAAACAGTCTAATGCCGCTGTCAATACCATCAACTAGATTGTTTATGTAAATCGTAAGAAGCAGCGGACCTATTACACTTCCCTGGGGCACACCTGAAGTTCCGCTTGTTTCTGTTGAAGTCACCCCATTCAGGATGACATACTGCTTCCTGTCTGTTAGAAAACTTTCTATCCAACCGCGTATGTCATCGGACAGACCGTAAGCGCGCACTTTTTGGAGCAAGCGACAGTGCGGAACTGAGTCGAACGCATTTCGAAAGTCGAGAAATATGGCATCAACCTGGGAGCCGGTATCTAGAGCCTGTTGCATATCATGCACAAAGAGGGTCAGCTGCGTCTCGCATGACCACTGTTTCCTAAAACCGTGTTGGTTTCTGCAGATGAGCTTCTCAGAGTCTAGAAAGGTATGAACGCAAAATATGTCCCACGATTCTACAACAAATCGATGTCAGTGAAATTGGACGGTAATTATGTGCATCCGATTTTCTCAGAATGAATGGCCCGGGGATCAACGCTGAGTGCGCAGCTGCAGGTTTGCTACGGGACTGATAGTTGTTAATAGACGGACTAGAGCAGAGCTGCCTTTATCGCGGCCGGTGATACCAGCGCGACAGGCGCAACTCTCCGTGCAGCTGCTTTCTGCTCGTATCTGCCGACACGGCTGGCCAGGGCAGACATTGCGTCAGCATGGCATTGCTCCAGAGGCTGCAGCTGGCGTAGAGTGCAACCAACAGCCGCCACTGAGCTACGAGAACGTGGAAAGCGCCCTGCCTGGGGACATTCGCCTCATGTACTGCGATTAAAAATAATAATAAAAACTGTTAAACACACCTCGCAGCAGCTATCGTATATCGAATAGCAATTAAAAGAAAGAGACATCTCCGTCAACATCGATTCGAGCGTCATATAGTCCCCCACTAAATTTGGATGTGGCGACAGATTAATCTGTAGCGTAGCCCGAGGACTGGGTTAGGTTGAAAAGTGAATGCTGGTGGCATATTCGTGACCCAAAGAATGTAAATACGAAATATACGTTCTGTATACTGATTGTCCCCTAGCTTAACCGGAAGTCTATGTCCGCCATTGACAACATATGCTCCATATTTAATACACGTCAGTATGTCGCCGTGTGAACTTTGTTTTGTGATTATTTCAACTATTTGGGTAATAATCCGTCGTAGTCAGCATTCGCTCCATTTTTCTACATAAGTAACTAAATCTACATATACATCTACATACACACTCCGCAATCCACCACACGGTGCGTGGCGGAGGGTACCTCGTACCACAACTAGCACCTTCTCTCCCTGTTCCACTCCCAAACAAAACGACGGAAAAATGACTGCCTATATGCCTCTGTACGAGCCCTAATCTCTCTTATCTTATCTTTGTGGTCTTTCCGCGAAATATAAGTTGGCGACAGTAAAATTGTACTGCAGTCAGCCTCAAATGCTGGTTCTCTAAATTTCCTCAGTAGCGATTCACGAAAAGAACGCCTCCTTTCCTCTAGAGACTCCCACCCGACTTCCTGAAGCGTTTCCGTAACATTCGCGTGATGATCAAACCTACCAGTAACAAATCTAGCAGCCCGCCTCTGAATTGCTTCTATGTCCTCCCTCAATCCGACCTGATAGGGATCCCAAACGCTCGATCAGAACACAAGAATAGGTGGTATTAGTGTTTTATAAGCTGTCACCGTTACAGATGAACCACATCTTCCCAAAATTCTACCAATGAACCGAAGACGACTATCCGCCTTCCCCACAACTGCCATTACATGCTTGTCCCACTTCATGTCGCTCTGCAATATTACGCCCATATATTTAATCGACGTGACTGTGTCAAGCGCTACACTACTAATGGAGTATTCAAACATTACGGGATTCTTTTTCCTATTCATGTGCATTAATTTACATTTATCTATATTTAGAGTTAGCTGCCATTCTTTACACCACTCACAAATCCTGTCCAAGTCATCTTGTATCCTCCTACAGTCACTCAACGACGACACCTTCCCGTACACCACAGCATCATCAGCCGCACATTGCTATCCACCCTATCCAAAAGATCATTTATGAGACAGAAACCTGCAACGTAAATTCAAAGATACTGTAATCCGTAACAGAACAATTATTGGTGCATATCGTGTTTATTTATCATGCTTCTACGCATTTGTATACACGGTTCACTCACATTAATGTGACCACTGTCTATGTTCGACGTCAATGTTCAAAACCATTCACAGACTGCAGGTGGCAGCACTAGCAGTGGAAGGTATATAAAGCGTGTATGGAGGGCGCGGGAAACAGTGCAGTCGTTGTCGTAATGCGAAAACGGAGCGATTTATCTGGCGTCCAAAAGCGCACAATCATTTACTTTCGGGCCAGGATGGAAGCATTTCCGAAACGGCTAACTTTGTAAACTTTTCGTGCGTCGCCGTGGTTAAAGTATACCGTTCACGGGAAATTGGCGCTATCAGCAACCGGCGCCGAGACAGTTGTGGTGTACCACGGACATAGACGACAGGGGTGAACGATGATTGCGGGGATGTGTATGGCCGAATAGACGTGCGACTGTTGAGTAACTGACCACCCGAATGAACCGAGGGGTACAAACAGTGTCTCCTCAACTACCGTGCTGCATGCGTTGCTGCGTATGGGCCTCGTAGCAAGCACCTGGTTCATGCACGCATGCTGACAAGGGGACCCTCCATACTGTAAATCACGGATTTTGATGCGCTTCAAATACACTCCTGGAAATGGAAAAAAGAACACATTGACACCGGTGTGTCAGACCCACCATACTTGCTCCGGACACTGCGAGAGGGCTGTACAAGCAATGATCACACGCACGGCACAGCGGACACACCAGGAACCGCGGTGTTGGCCGTCGAATGGCGCTAGCTGCGCAGCATTTGTGCACCGCCGCCGTCAGTGTCAGCCAGTTTGCCGTGGCATACGGAGCTCCATCGCAGTCTTTAACACTGGTAGCATGCCGCGACAGCGTGGACGTGAACCGTATGTGCAGTTGACGGACTTTGAGCGAGGGCGTATAGTAGGCATGCGGGAGGCCGGGTGGACGTACCGCCGAATTGCTCAACACGTGCGGCGTGAGGTCTCCACAGTACATCGATGTTGTCGCCAGTGGTCGGCGGAAGGTGCACGTGCCCGTCGACCTGGGACCGGACCGCAGCGACGCACGGATGCACGCCAAGACCGTAGGATCCTACGCAGTGCCGTAGGGGACCGCACCGCCACTTCCCAGCAAATTAGGGACACTGTTGCTCCTGGGGTATCGGCGAGGACCATTCGCAACCGTCTCCATGAAGCTGGGCTACGGTCCCGCACACCGTTAGGCCGTCTTCCGCTCACGCCCCAACATCGTGCAGCCCGCCTCCAGCGACAGGCGTGAATGGAGGGACGAATGGAGACGTGTCGTCTTCAGCGATGAGAGTCGCTTCTGCCTTGGTGCCAATGATGGTCGTATGCGTGTTTGTCGCCGTGCAGGTGAGCGCCACAATCAGGACTGCATACGACCGAGGCACAAAGGGCCAACACCCGGCATCATGGTGTGGGGAGCGATCTCCTACACTGGCCGTACACCACTGGTGATCGTCGAGGGGACACTGAATAGTGCACGGTACATCCAAACCGTCATCGAACCCATCGTTCTACCATTCCTAGACCGGCAAGGGAACTTGCTGTTCCAACAGGACAATGCACGTCCGCATGTATCCCGTGCCACCCAACGTGCTCTAGAAGGTGTAAGTCAACTACCCTGGCATGCAAGATCTCCGGATCTGTCCCCCATTGAGCATGTTTGGGACTGGATGAAGCGTCGTCTCACGCGGTCTGCACGTCCAGCACGAACGCTGGTCCAACTGAGGCGCCAGGTGGAAATGGCATGGCAAGCCGTTCCACAGGACTACATCCAGCATCTCTACGATCGTCTCCATGGGAGAATAGCAGCCTGCATTGCTGCGAAAGGTGGATATACACTGTACTAGTGCCGACATTGTGCATGCTCTGTTGCCTGTGTCTATGTGCCTGTGGTTCTGTCAGTGTGATCATGTGATGTATCTGACCCCAGGAATGTGTCAATAAAGTTTCCCCTTCCTGGGACAATGAATTCACGGTGTTCTTATTTCAATTTCCAGGAGTGTATATTGTAGAGGCACTTACTCTGAGTACCTGGCTACTTGGTTTTTTAGCAACGGGCCTCGGTTTTTGAGAAAATCGATTTTGAAGTTCATTGCGCGCTTTCTATACCCGTAACATTACGTATATTCCGAGCAAGACAGTGTAGCGCAGCAGTAAGGGTTCACGGCTACCGCGCTAGAGGACCCGTGTTCGAATCCTGCTCCCATATGTTTTTCTATGTACGCAAGAACCGTCCGGAAAATTTGGTGCTAACGTTCAAAAGCGAGTAGGCGAATTAACTGGGAAATACAGAAATGTAGTCGTGTCCTGCACGAAATCCGGGAAGTTCACGAAACTGGTGTACGAAGAATATTTGCGTTCTGTAATTCTTCCGTGCGTGGGACAGAAAAAATGTGTCTTCATTATCAATTCGTGGGGAGGGCAAACAGATTAAACTTTATACGATCATCTATTCACTGATGAAAGGGAAGCGAGCACCTGCACCCTAAAAGTGGTCCCACCTAAGTGCACTCCTTATTGCCAGCCCTGCGATGTTTATTTTTTTACCGACAGGTGAAAATCTTCAGGAAAATTAATCAGAATGCTCCCGACTTGATGAAATATAATAGAGAGATCGCTTCTAGGGAAGATTCGATAAAATTACATTCGCTAATCCTACATTAATTCAGCGGACCTAATTTTGAAAGCATGATTAGATACGCATGGCTCGCATCTAAATTAGCGGATGAGAGAGAAATCTTTTTTAATACAAAAGAATTGTGTTTCTCGGTATCGCTCATGAAGAAACCGTGCGCCTGCAAGACGGTTGCTTCATAAAATGCGCGTGCTGCTGCGAAAATCTGTGCTTCGGTTGTTTCTGTAAGTATCACCCACAATATTGTTCTGGCACATCAAGCAATGTGGACGTTAAAAAATAAGATTTTGTAACATTGTATGAAAGAAAAAATTAATAACTGACTATATCTTTATAATTTCACAGACCTTACACTGTTTGTTGCTATTCTTTGAAATAAAATTGAAAAATTCGGTCGATTTTGAAAAATAAAGTACACCAGAAGAATTCGAACACGGTACCGCCAGCACGGCAGCCGTCAACCTGTAGCGCCGGAAATTCATATCCTCCTATTTCCATCTATTGTACTATAAATTTTTTTCCTTATTTTGTTACCTAAAGATATGACATTTCTGTGTCTCTATATATTGTAATTGTTCTCTCTCTCTCTCATATATATATATATATATATATATATATATATCATTTATGTCGATTTATAATTGGTTTGTTTTGTAAATATTATTTGTATTTTTACGCTGAGTCTGGCCTAGGGAAAACTATGCTATCGAACGATTACATCGATAGGTCGTGTGGAGAACCAAAGTGTTTAGGATCTTTGGTAGTGTTAACTCTGCCGCATGGAGCGCGGGCAGAGGGAGTCTGGCTGGAGAAGGGTGGTGGAGCAGGTGTGTTGAGTGACGCTCCCACGAGTTGCCGTGCTTTCGGGGTTTGGCAGCATGTAATTGCGCTCGACTTGCGATGATAGTTTCTGGCACGGTGTCGCGGACGGGAAACATTAGCTGGTGCACGTCAAGAGCCCGTTCGCCTGGTGACAGTGTCTAGAAGAAGGCGCGCCAACATCCAGCTTCTGCAACAGCGACGGCCGACAATGAGTGACTGTCGCCACCTCCTCGACCGACGACTTCAAACCTTCAATCAACCAACAAGGAAGACTGAAAGCACGTAAAGTTTTAGAACTGTATGGCAGACCTCAGCTTTTAAAATTGTTGCATCACAAAATTACAGCAACTTAGCATGAACCTTTGTTGCTCATTGTCCCAATTGCATTACCAAGCAGGGTCCCTATCTTTTCCGGAATGAACTCGAGTGTCGTGGAAATTCGAACGCCAGCATTAAAGTAATATCATTCCATTTCACTGCTTTAATTTCACAGTTCAGTTAAAGTATTCATAGCTGGCTACAATATTTAGATTACACAAGCACAAATTAAGAGTGCGAGTTTTGTTACCATATTTTAGTTTACCTGTGACTGCAGCTCAGCTTGATACGTACTAAATTTTACTATTATTAATTGTTCAGAATCATTTAATTCAAGTTCAAAGTTAAATCTCTTATTTCTAAACTGCGTAGATTCAAGTAGCTTTTGAAATGATTGTTGAGGTAGCCCAAGACTAACCTTATTTTATTGAATTTCGTAGTGATTCAGAAACAAAGTTCACTATTAATTTCAGTCACTAAATTAACTTTCAATTTTCCGGTTTATTAATTCTTTTGCTAAATTAAGTCAGAGCGTAGTGAAATTTATTACTTCTGACAAACATTCAGTTTTCACACAACACGTGTCAACCTTCAGTTGTCACGCTTTTAGTGCTAATTACATGTGCATTAATCTTTCATTTTCAGTTATTATAGTAGTTGTCCATAGGACTGGCGACCATAATTTTCCCCAAATCTCAAATATCTAATTAACGCCAATTAATTGTTAACGTAACGACCGCACGTTTACTTTCTTTATTAATTTTACCCTTTTCTCAAAATTAATTTCCATCAATTTCATTTGCATTTTTCCTTTCATTTAGATGTAACCCTTTCCTCCCTCTTTACCGACAAATTAATTTCGGTGACGGTTGCTTTTCCCAAATTTCCATTAGGTACACGCGGTTTAATTTTTACTGTCATTAAGGTCGATAAGTGAGGGGGAGGTTACAAAACTTTACCGCTGCGCTACGCTGACTTCCTAGGAGTACATGTAATGTTACGGGTATACAAAGCACGCAATGAACTTCAAAACCGATTTTCTCAAAAATCAAGGCCCGTCGCTAAAAAACCGGACTCAGGGTACTACAACATTTTTGAAGCGCATCAAAATTCGTGATTTACACTATGGAGGGTCCCCTTGCGAGTGCTATTCATTGGCCACGAATGTTCAAATGGCTCTGAGCACTATGGGACTTAACATCTGAGGTCATCAGTCCCCTAGAACTTAGAACTACTTAAACCTAACTAACCTAAGGACATCAGACACATCCATGCCCGAGGCAGGATTCGAACCTGCGACCGTAGCGGTCGCGCTGTTCCAGACTGTAGCGCCTAGAACCGCTCGGCCACACCGGCCGGCGGCGACGAATGCAGCTGGACGTTCACTAAGTGGTGACAGCAGACCTTTACAAACGAATCACGTTTTTTGCGGACAGATGGCCGTTGGCGTGTATGGCGTGGAACGTCTGAAAGCAAACACTCTGCAACAATCGTCGGCAGGGTCCAGATCGGAGGAGAAAGCGTTACGGTGTGGGGAATGTTGTCGTAGCATTTCCTGGGTGATTCGTCATTCTGGATGGCACAATGGATCAAGATAAGTATGCATCTATTCTTGTGGACCATCTCTATCCCTACATGCAGTTTGTTTTTCCTCGGCACGATGGCATCTACCAGCAGGACAATGCAACGTGCCACACAGCTCGCATTGTACGTGCTTGGTTCGAAGGGCACCAGCATGAGTTTATCGTACTCTCGCGGCCACCGAACTCCCTGTATTTAAATCTAATCGAGAATCTGTGTGACCACCTAGATTGGGATGTTCGCGGCACGGATCCTCAACCGAGAAACCTAGCGCAGCTGGCCAAAGCACTGGAGTCGCCATGGCTCCACATCACTGTTGGTACCTTCTAGAACCTCACTATTCTTACACGTCACGCAGCGGTCCTCGCTGCAGAAGGTGGTTATTCAGCTTTTTGACAGGTAGTCACATTAAAGTGACTGGACAGTGTCATTTAAAGTCCCCCTCCGCGTTTTTCTGTCAGTATGAGAACGCTAATCTCAGGAATTACTGAAGTAATTTTGATACGGTTTCCACCAATAGATATATTGTTTCACGAGGATGCTTTGTGTATGTAATTTATAATTATTGTGATAATGAGTGTGCAACACATGTATTGTTATCTGTTCCTTATTTAAATGGCATTTATCGTGGGAATTATGGCAGCGTCCAGCTGGTCTGCTGCAGAGGAGGTGGTATCTGGCGCGAGGTGCAGTAATGTAACAACCGGCACGACTCCAGAACGATGAAGTTTGACTGAATTCTCCCACCATTTTTTCCGTCTACATGGGAAGCCTAATCTCGGAACTACTGTTTTTTTGATACGATTTTCACGAATGGATAGATTGATTCACGAGGAAGGTTTGTGTATGTGAGTTGTTACCGTTACGCCAGACAAGTTGTCCGGTGATAGATTCTTAGTGCTGTCCGGGGCCGGTCGCTAATGAACAACAAAAAATGCAACCTGGGAGCCGCTATGTAACTCTTTCGACTACATCAGTTCTTCCCTAGCGTAAAAAATGTGACAAGAAACTAAATATGTTGTCGCAGTTCAGTGGTTACGACTATCGCATATCTACGTTCATGACATCTAAACACTAAAATTATCTGCCCAAGATGAAGCTCAGGAATTCATTTCTTCACGTGTGTGACATTCGTGGCTCATTCGTTGAAGAACTGTGAATGACTGAAATTACGTGCCCGCTTGTGTAGCTGAAGTAACTAAGTGGCGCTGGTCCTGAAGTTTAAGTGTCGAAGCAAATTTTCGTCATCAGTGTTAGTCCAGCGAGGGGAGGATAGAAGGTGGCGTATTGTTTCTGGGCAGCGGGCAATGTGCCAGTGTTATGTCTATGCAATGCCTTGTGGAATGAGGCCATTTACATCTACATACATACGCCGCAAGCCACCGCACTGTGCATGGCGGAGGATACGTTAAACCACTACTAGTAGTTTCCTTTCCTGTTCCACTCGCAGACAGAGCGAGGGAAAAACGACTGTCTATATGGAAACGGAAATGAGTGTTTGGCGTCATTGGCCGGGAGGCCCCGTACGGGGCAGGTCCGGCCGCCTTGGTGCAGGTCTTCTTACATTCGACGCCACATTGGGCGACCTGCGCGCCGGATGGGGATAAAATGATGATGAAGACAACACAACACCCAGTCCCTGAGCGAATAAAATCCCCGACCCAGCCGGGAATCGAACCCGGGCCCCTTACGACGGCAGTCCGTCACGCTGACCTTTTTTTTCCATTCAGCTATCGGGACGGACACCGTCTATGTGCCTCCTTGTGAGCCCTAATTTCTCGTATATTATCTTAATGGTCCCTACGCGAAATGTACGTTGGCGGCAGTAGGATCTTTCTGCTGTCAGCTACAAATGCAGATTCTCTAAACTTTAGCAGTAGTGTTATTCGGAATGAAAGTCTTCTTCCCTCCAGGCGTTCCCTCTTGAGATTCCGAAGCATGTCCGTAACACTTGCTTGCTGTTCCAACCTGCCGGTAACAAATTTAGCACCTCAGGCCTGAACTGTTTCGATGCCTTCTTTCAATTCGACCTGGTGCGGATCCCACACACTCGAGCAGTACTCAAGAATAGGTCGCACTAGCGTCCTACATGCGGTCTCCTTTGCAGATGAACCATAATTTCTTAAAATTCTCCCAATAAACCGTAGTCGACCAATTCAGTCCATTTCATATCGCTCCGCAACGTTTCGCACAGATATTTAAACGACGTGACTATGTCAAGCAGTGGCCGTGTGGTTTGAGGCATCATATCAAGGACTGCGTGGCCCCTCCCACCGGAGGTTCGAGTCCTTCCTCGGGCATGGGTGTGTGTGTTGTTCATAACATAAGTCAGTTTAAGTAGTGTGTAAGTCTAGGGACCGATGACCTAAGCAATTTGGTCCCTTAGGAATTCACACACATTTGAACATTTTGTGCCGGCCGCTGTGGCCGAGTGGTTCTAGGCGCTTCAGTCCGGAACCACGCAGCTGCTACGGTCGCAGGTTCGAATCCTGCCTCGGGCATGGATGTGTGTGATGTCCTTAGGTTAGTTAGGTTTACGTAGTTCTAAGTCTAGGGGACTGATGGCCTCAGATGTTAAGTCCCATAGTGCTTAGAGCCATTTGAACCATTTTGAACATTTTATGGCAATCAGGGCACTACTAATGTTGTATCCGAACATTGCGGGTTTGTTTTTCCTACTCATCCGAATTAACTTATATTTTTCTACATTTAGAGCCGGCTGCCGTTCATAACACCAACTCGAAATTTTGTCCAGGTTATCTTGCATCATCATACAGTGACTGATCTTTGACGTCTTCCTGTACACCACAGCATCATCAACGAACAGCTGCAGGTTGGTGTCCACCCTGTCCATCGGATCATTTATGTGTGTAGGAAACAGCAACGGTCCTATCATACTTCCCTAGTGCACCCCTGTCTCTGATGACAAGTAACACTGTTGATGGTGTTCTGCCAGCGGTTGGGCACGTCAAGCCCAGTAACTCTGTCGCTCGTTCAAGGTGTGACAAATCTTTAAACTGAGTGCTTCAAGGAACTAATGATCGATACGATACGACTACTTTTTATTGATATAAATAACATATACCTTATAGAGACAATTTGATTCATAGCAACTGTTCAGAACGACGGTCGCCAGTATCATTACAATGGAGCATAATATTAAAATAGGTGTGGGTGTTCCCTGGTGGATATTGGAGGGGTCGGGATAAGTCAAAAAGCCGGCCGCGGTGGTCTAGCGGTTCTGGCGCTGCAGTCCGGAACCGCGGGACTGCTACGGTCGCAGGTTCGAATCCTGCTTCGGGCATGGGTGTGTGTGATGTCCTTCGGTTAGTTAGGTTTAAGTAGTTCTAAGTTCTAGGGGACTTATGACCTAAGCTGTTGAGTCCCATAGTGCTCAGAGCCATTTGAACCATTTGATAAGTCAAAAACATCTCGTTGTAAACATAAATCTTTATTTACTTCCCAGCAGTGTATACGGTAACTCGTGTCCATGTCAGTGAGACAGTGGGTGGTGAGCGTCGTACCCACGGAACACAATTCATGATGCATAGAGGTGACCACAACTGGCCTTTGCTACGTCTACTTGAGCACAGCGGCGAGGTGAGCTTTCGACATGTGCATACTCAGGCTGGCCCACCCCGATAGCTGAGTGGTCAGTGCGGCGGTCTGTCACGCCAAGGGGCCCGGGTTCGATTCTCGACTGGGTCGGAGATTTTCTCCGCTCAGGGACTGGGTGTTGTGTTGTCCTCATTATCATTTCATCCTCATCAGTGGAAGGCAACGGGAAACCACCACTGGAATCACTTCCCTAGACCCTCATGCGGTGGACCTCTCTGACGAGGCTTCCCCCACGACAAGACCTGCCCTAAGGCAGAACACAAAGTTTAAAAGATACTCAGGCTGCTGTTAGTGCTGGCTCAGCTGTAGGGCGAGCTGGCTGTCGGTCGGCCCAGTGTAAGGTAACGGAGGCATGGAAAAACGAACTCCAGTCCTGTGTCTTGCTAGCACTGGAGAACGCTCGCTGAGTAGGAGGGTGGGAGGGCCTCGGTGCTACTCTCGGCCCACCAGTGCTGCAGCTGGACCCTATGGCAGCAGGTCCTGTCAAGATGACGTCTGAGCGGTGGCAGCCGCAAGGCGGAAGCCCATGTTGTAGCGAACGCTGGTTCAATGGCGCACCGACTTGGTGACCAGCCTAGCGGGATGGCAGTATTTATACGCACCAAACAGGATTGATTGCAGTGTTGCTGCCGCACATGTCACGTACGCCACGTGCCGAAACGTCCCCAGTTCCGGTAACTTGCTGGTTACTGACAGACAGGCGAGCTGCGGCACCTAAAAGGGCAGCCTGGCGTAAATCTTCGGCTGCGCTTTACAAGTGGCCCTCTTACTACGACGGGCCATCAAGCGCCAGGCTCGCGCCGTTGCAATATTTTGCACTATCTCTCAAACAGCCCTGTTTTTTGATGCATCATGAGGCAGGATGCTAGGGCCCTACCATCTAATTTCTCTTCAGCTTTTAAGCGTTACATACACCAACCTCTTCGTGCAACCACGTGTTTTGGTTTTCAAGATAGCGCCACTAACTTGATGTAGAAACAAAGCAGCTTTCGTCCAAGTCCATCACACACTTTGCTCATTCAAGAGTTCGTAACGCGTAAACTTTTCAGTTCCGACAGTTTTGCCGGCCGCTGTGGCCGAGCGGTTCTAGGCGCTTCAGCCCGGAACCGCGCTGCTGCTACGGTCGCAGGTTCGAATCCTGCCTCTGGCATGGATGTGTGTGATGTCCTTAGGTTAGTTAGGTTTAAGTAGTTTTAAGTCTAGGGGACTGATGACCTCAGATTTTAAGTCTCACAGGGCTTGGAGCCATTTGAATTCGACAGTTTGTTCGTGATCTCTAAATACCTACTTTAGGGCCCTCTGTCGTATTTATAATTTTGACCAAAAAGCTATGGGACATACTGTTTGCAGAGGAATAGGATATGCGCTCAAGGACAGAATTGCAAAAAAAATTGTGATGCACTCCAGATTCGCACGTTAGCACTAAGTATATAGCCGAACGACTTGTCTGACATAGCAACAGTAAATTCACTCATGCTCATAAATTAAGGATAATGGTGATACATAGTGAAACAACACTCTGGTGGGCGGTTTGCGGGTTTAAATCTCCTCGGGGTATGACCCTGCGGTGCATTTAACCTACGGTCGTCGCACGGTGGCGCTGGCAGCAGTCCACATACGCAGAGGTGTGTTGGTGCATGCCAGAGTACGGTGCAGCGAGTAAGTGTGCAGACGTTTCCAGACGTACTAATGGTGACTGTGTGTTGAAAATGGCTCAAAGAACACATATTGAGGACGTTACGAGGGGTAGAATATTAGGACGACTGGAGGCTGGTCATCGATCACGTCTGGTATGCTCTCGGTCGACGTATTGCTGCACATCTTCAAACCCCTACGACACTTCAGGAGCTCCAACATACACTGGTTCAAGAATTGGAGGCTATACCCCAGCAGCTGCTCGACCACCTGATACAGAGTGCGCCAACCCGTTGGGTGGCCTGTGTACGTGTGCACGATGATCATATCCCATATTGATGTCGGGGTACATGCGCAGGAAACAGTGGCGTTTTGTAGCACATGTGTTTCGGGACGGTTTTCTCAACTTATCACCAATACCGTGGACTTACAGCACATTTTGCAATTATCCTAAACTTATGAGCATGAGTGTATATACACAAACCTTCCTTGTGAATCATTCTAACTATTAGTGAAAACTGAATAAAATCCATACAATAGTTCTTGAGGTTAGCCTTGGTTCAAATGGCTCTGAGCACTATGCGACTTAAATTCTGAGGTCATCAGTCGCCTAGAACTTAGAACTAATTAAACCTAACTAATCTAAGGACATCACACACATCCATGCCCGAGGCTGGATTCGAACCTGCGGCCGTAGCGGTCGCTCGACTCCAGACTGTAGCGCCTAGAACCACACGGCCACTCCGGCCGGCGAGGTTAGCCTTCACATACAGACAAGGGACATATGTATAGAAAGGTGCAAGAGAAGAATGCACACGGGGTGGACAAGCTCAAAAAACGAAAGACCCTCTCCAGATGGAGTCCAGTCGAAAGCACTGTAGCATCAAGCACCACAACGCGTACCATGCCCAGCTGAAGTCATAATTAACTCACTTCCAAGTTCGGGAAAACAAGAACCCTGCAGATACTAAAATACACTCCTGGAAATGGAAAAAAGAACACATTGACACCGGTGTGTCAGACCCACCATACTTGCTCCGGACACTGCGAGAGGGCTGTACAAGCAATGATCACACGCACGGCACAGCGGACACACCAGGAACCGCGGTGTTGGCCGTCGAATGGAGCTAGCTGCGCAGCATTTGTGCACCGCCGCCGTCAGTGTCAGCCAGTTTGCCGTGGCATACGGAGCTCCATCGCAGTTTTTAACACTGGTAGCATGCCGCGACAGCGTGGACGTGAACCGTATGTGCAGTTGACGGACTTTGAGCGAGGGCGTATAGTGGGCATGCGGGAGGCTGGGTGGACGTACCGCCGAATTGCTCAACACGTGGGGCGTGAGGTCTCCACAGTACATCGATGTTGTCGCCAGTGGTCGGCGGAAGGTGCACGTGCCCGTCGACCTGGGACCGGACCGCAGCGACGCACGGATGCACGCCAAGACTGTAGGATCCTACGCAGTGCCATAGGGGACCGCACCGCCACTTCCCAGCAAATTAGGGACACTGTTGCTCCTGGGGTATCGGCTAGGACCATTCGCAACCGTCTCCATGAAGCTGGGCTACGGTCCCGCACACCGTTAGGCCGTCTTCCGCTCACGCCCCAACATCTTGCAGCCCGCCTCCAGTGGTGTCGCGACAGGCGTGAATGGAGGGACGAATGGAGACGTGTCGTCTTCAGCGATGAGAGTCGCTTCTGCCTTGGTGCCAATGATGGTCGTATGCGTGTTTGGCGCCGTGCAGGTGAGCGCCACAATCAGGACTGCATACGACCGAGGCACACAGGGCCAACACCCGGCATCATGGTGTGGGGAGCGATCTCCTACACTGGCCGTACACCACTGGTGATCATCGAGGGGACACTGAATAGTGCACGGTACATCCAAACCGTCATCGAACCCATCGTTCTACCATTCCTAGACCGGCAAGGGAACTTGAGGATGATGATGTTTGGTTTGTGGGGCGCTCAACTGCGTGGTTATCAGCGCCCGTACAATTACCCAATCTTTGCTCAGTCCAATTTCGCCACTTTCCTGGATGATGATGAAATGATGAGGACAACACAAACACCCAGTCATCTCGAGGCAGGTGAAAATCCCTGACCCGAACAAGGGAACTTGCTGTTCCAACAGGACAATGCACGTCCGCATGTATCCCGTGCCACCCAACGTGCTCTAGAAGGTGTAAGTCAACTACCCTGGCCAGCAAGATCTCCGGATCTGTCCCCCGTTGAGCATGTTTGGGACTGGATGAAGCGTCGTCTCACGCGGTCTGCACGTCCAGCACGAACGCTAGTCCAACTGAGGCGCCAGGTGGAAATGGCATGGCAAGCCGTTCCACAGGACTACATCCAGCATCTCTACGATCGTCTCCATGGGAGAATAGCAGCCTGCATTGCTGTGAAAGGTGGATATACACTGTACTAGTGCCGACATCGTGCATGCTCTGTTGCCTGTGTCTATGTGCCTGTGGTTCTGTCAGTGTGATCATGTGATGTATTTGACCCCAGGAATGTATCAATAAAGTTTCCCTTTCCTGGGACAATGAATTCACGGTGTTCTTATTTCAATTTCCAGGAGTGTAATTAAAAAAAAACGAATGAGACCCCGTAGAAACGAATGGACCCATCTGTCTATTCAACACGCTAGCCAAGGTGCAGAAACCTCTTCCGTGCGTTCGCCTTCGACTGCCGAGGGAGTTTATGCTTCAGCCCGTGCCTGTTTGGCCGGAGACGAGGCAAATCCGTTGTTTATGCTGTTAACCATCCGATGTACGTAATAGATAACATCCCCTACAAATACGCAATAACAATAACGATAGATATCGTAGCCGGCTTCAAGGGCTTATTTATAATGGTCAGCGATGTACGCAAGAATAGGAGAGATCCCGATATCCTATGCGCTCTAAAGCCTCTTCTGCGACTTCTGAAGAAACAAGTAATAAAGAAAATCATAAAGGGATGCCTATAGGGTTAAATACGGATATACGCGGACACAACGCTGGCATCGTCGCGCGCGAACCACCTGTTAGTGGTCAGTACTAGAATCGCACTAAAGCGAAGTGCGTGTGGTGTGCAGGCGGTGGTTCATGGCCAACAAGTACACGACTGCTGCAAACAAAACAACTTATCTAAAGTTAAAAGCAAAACAAGAACACGGGGGAATACAATGACTAAGCAAATAGAGTGTACGTACTTAAGCGTACTTTTAGATGAGAAGCGAGGCTACACTGGGCGCATACACTTGACACAAGATAAGACAACAATAAAACATCAGCAGCTGTCTTCCGTAAGCCACATTACTCTGTGCAGAAGAAGGTTCTTCTCGTATGAAGCATCTTTCACTGGTGATCGGCTCCGTAACACATACGTAATTCTAAACGAAACGTGCTGATTGACTTTGTATCTTCTCTATTAATTCTAATTACAGCGCACAAGTCTGACATGCAGGCGCCGTGGAATTATGATATTACTCCTTGCAATGAGAGCGGGTCCTCGTGTCCGTAACATGTTTTGGAAGCCTAACACAGGAGCGCTGCCCTCGTCTTTAGAGGATTAGGAGATCTCTGAAATCGGCCCAAGGACATGTGTGAGTGTACCTAAGACGATAAGGGACGTTCCACAAGACGGATATGGAATCACTGCACATATTACTTGGAATATACCCGATACAGCTGATCATAAATTGTAGTGCTACAACATATTGTCTCATGATGGGGAAAACACCTAACGAAATGAGTAAAAAACTACGGACCAACGTCACTTTCGTTAATTAATCGTACAATTAAGAAACGTTGCTGAAGTCGCACATAATGAACTGTTTTTAACTCTGGCCCATAGAGGTGGCACAATGTTAAGACACGAACTCGTACTGGGGAGGACGACCGTTCATGTTCCCGTCCGCCATCGAGATTCAGGTTTTCTGTAATTTCCCTAAATAGCTTAAGGCAAACGTCGGGAATGTTCATCCCCAGGGAGCAGCTATTGTTAAAAGCGATTGTATCATCGAAAATGTCAAGGAATCTGTGAAAGTATAACTGGGCAAACGATGTCTTTTACATCTACATGACTGCTGTGCAATTCATATTTAAGCGCCTGGCAGGAGGTTCATCCAATCACCTTCAGACTATTTCTCTACCGTCTAACACTCGAATAGCGTGTGGGGAAAATGAACGCTTAAATCTTTCTGTGCGACCTCTGATCTCTCTTATTTTGTTATGATGTTTATTTCTTCCTATGCAGGTTGGCGTCAATAAAATATTTTTCTCAGAGGAGAAAGTTGGCGATTTAATTTTCGTTAAAGATCTTACCGCAACGAAAAACGCCATAGGTTTAACGATTGCCACCCCAAATCAGTTGTCGTATCCGTAACACTCTCTTCCTTATTTCGGGATAGTATTAAAGGAGTTGCCCTTGTTTGAAATTTTTCGATGCCCTCCGTGAATTCTGTCTGATAAGGATTCAAGGCTCCCATACCGCACAGCGTAGACCTGTTGCATCTTCTAAGAGTTCTGTCAATAAAACGCAATCTTTGGTTTGTCTTCCCCGCAAAATTATCAGTGTAATCGTTCCAATTTAAGCTGTTCCCCATAACTACGCCATCGGTTTGCTTATAGAATATGTTGCCCATTGAAAGTAAGCTGATGAGATGCACTTTTTAAGGTGATCTCTCATATCCTCTGCGATAATACTTTCTGTGACATCATCTTATGAGGAACCATAGTAAAGTTGATGCAACATCGAAACTGACCATAATATTTCTTGGACTCAACCTGAAGGATTTCAATTTTTTAATAAAATGAACAAAATCATTAATATAAATGTCAGTTTTTCCTATTTAGTTGTATATGACTTCATACTCGAACCAAGCGGTTGCCAGGATGGTTTAATAAACTCAAGTCAAATAAAGGGAAAATAAGCTGAAGATACGAAGTTTGTGTTGGGGAGGGCACTCAGCTTGGATAGTTCGTGCAGTAATGTTGACAAGTGTGTTGTGGTGGTGAAATGGTTAGCATTTCTGCCCACCAAGCACGCCGGCACGGTAGCTCAGCGCGTTCGGCCAGAGAGCTGGTTGGCCTCTGTAATAAAAAACTGAGTGAAAGGATCAACAACGAACTTGAATGGATGTCATGTGACATCCGAAAGGACAAAACACAACGTAATTCATTTCTTCTGCTTCAATCATTATCGTAAAGGAAAAGACGTTCAACGATACGCGGACGAATGCTGACCGCTGTGATGTGACCACTTTTTCCGCAGTTGAACATGGCGCAGCTTGCAGGGGCACTGCGGGAGGTTTGTAGGCTAGGAAAAATCATGTATTACAGAAATACATGTTTAGACATCTAGTTCGCTAATGAAATGAAACCTCATCTGGCAGACCTGATACCTGATAGATGTTGAACGGTTTCCCTCTCGTCAATGTGGACGGATTTTCACAACCGCCTACTTTATACACCTAAGCCGACGACTATGAGCAAGTCTGTGTTATAACTGTAACCGTGCGTCTACTGGGCAGTACATATGTTGCTGATGGTGCAAAGTTAAAGGATCGAATCTACTGAGTATCAACACAGAAATGATTTACATTCTTGCTTCTATACTCCATCGGCGAGGTGCTCTATCAGTGTACAAATTTTATTAGAACAACCCTGGTCATATGACTGTAGTACGTTTTACATTACTGAAGTACACACATATCTGAGTAATAGATGAAGCAAGTTTTTTACTGTTCGTGTAATTGCTGTATGTCGGTAACATTGTATTCGGTGTTCCGCTATTCCTGTTACACTTTTAGAGACGATACAGAGAGAAATTCGTAGATCAGATACTACATAGGAATATACGTCCAAGAACAGTCCGTTTCTTTATTACAAGGAAACCAGAATCGACTCACTTTATTAACTCTCACGCTAATATTCACTCTTCTTGTGTAGTTTTCCTGTGTGGTGATCTACCCACATTGAGTTCCTACATAACTTCCTCTGTTTACCAGGCTGCCTCACCGATTCGATCGCACTTCCCATTCAGTCGATAAGGAAGATGAAGCAGTACTAAAGTTAGTATGCCTGAGCACATGTACACACATCAAAAACAGTTGTGCATCACTAGGGTTCCCAGCACTGCTGAAGATAGACGTTGGCTGTGGATGTTCTATCACAGACACAGTCCCTTTGTCAGTTCAGAGATGCGACTAAACCCGCACAGAGATGTAAACAACCATGCATGAACAGCGCATGTTAGACGGAGGGGGTTCCGACAACCGATCAGTTCCAGTTATTCCACCAGGGAGGAGGTACACGGCTCGTGTTGTCTGTAGTTCAACCATGCCTAGACGGTCAATACCCGGTTCGATCGCGCCCGCACTGTTACTTCGTGCCAGGAGGGCCTCTCAACAAGGAAAGTGTCCAGGCGTCTCGGAGTGAACCAAAGCCATGTTGTTCGGACATGGAGGATATACAAAGAGACAGGAACTGTCGATGACATGCCTCGCTCAGACCGCCCAAGGGCTACTACTGCAGTGGATGACCGCTACCTACGGATTATGGCGCGGAGGAATCCTGACAGCCATGCCACCATGTTGAATAATGCTTTTCGTAGGCCACAGGACGTCGTGTTACGACTCAAATTGTGCCCAATAGGCTGCATGATGCGTACCGTCACTCCCCACGTCCATGGCGAGGTCCACCTTTGCAACCACGACACCATGCAGCGCGGTACAGATGGGCCGAACAACATGCCCAATGGAACGCTCATGATTGGCATCACGGTCTCTTCACCGATGAGTATCGCATATGCCTTCAACCAGACAATCGTCGGAGACGTGTTTGGAGGCAACCCGTCAGGCTGAACGCCTTAGACACACTGTCCAGCGAGTGCAGCAAGGTGGAGGTTACCTGCTGTTTTTGGGTGGCATTATGCGGGGCCGACGTACGCCTCTGGTGGTCATGGAAGGCGCCGTATCGGCTGTACGATACGTGAATGTCATCCTCCGACAGATAGTGCAACCATATCGGCAGCATATTCGCGAATTATTCGTTTTCATGGACGACAATTCGCGCCCCCATCGTGCACATCTTGTGAATGACTTCCTTCAGGATAATGACATCGCTCGACTAGAGTGGCCAGCATATTCCCCAGACATGAACCCTATCGAACATGCCTGGGATAGCTTGAAAAGGGCTGTTTATGGACGACGTGACCCACCAACCACTCTGAGGGTTCAACATCGAATCGCCGTTTAGGAGTGGGACAACAGTGCCTTGATGAACTTGTGGATAGTATGGCACGACGAAAACAGGCAAGAGGACGTGCATCAATGCAAGACGACGTGCTGCTGGGTATTAGAGGTACCGGTGTGTACAGCAATCTGGACCACTACCTCTGAAGGTCTCGCTGTATGGTGGTACAACATGCAATGTATGGTTTTCACGAGCAATAAAAAGGGCGGAAATGGTGTTTATGTTCCAATGATTCTAATGGCTCTAAGCACTATGGGACTTAAACATCTGAGGTCATCAGTCGCCTAGGCTTAGAACTACTTAAACCTAACTAACCTAAGGACATCACACACATCCATGCCCGAGGCATGATTCGAACCTGCGACCGTAGCAGCAGCGCGGTTCCGGACTGAAGCGCCTAGAACCGCTTGGCCACAGCGGCCGGCATGGTGTTTATGTTGATTTCTATTCCAATTTTCTGTACAGGTGGCGGAATTCTCGGAACCGAGGTGATGCAAACTTTTTTTTGATTTGTGTAGTTAGAGTACATCGATATATTGATAGTTCACGGTTAAGCGCAACGTAATGCGACAGAAGGTCAATGCTAACAGTGTTTTCCGGATCACGAGACGGTTCTTCAGCAATTTTTGCCCGAGGGGAACAACTACTGCGAGAAATGTGTAACGGATTTTGTGAAACATATCGTAAAACTAAACTTCGTGTACAACAGGTGATACTGAAATAATCGAGGATGAGAACTGTAAAAACCAAAAGATAGCTTGATATGCCTCGGATCGTCACTTTTGTGTGTTTTAAGATCTAAAATGTAGTTTATGAAGATGCCCTGCGTCGATCTGAAACCGATTTTTTTCCTTCCAAGTAAAGCTACCTTAGCCTCAATTACTGCTTACGGAAAGTAAGCATATATACACCAAGATGTTGAGCTCTGGTAAACGAAGGCAGGATGGGACTGCGACGCAGACAAATTACTTAGGTGATCTGTGGCGTCAAGGTCAGTTGTGACGTCCAAGGAGTAATGCTACAGGAGGCGTACACTGACAACCCGGTTCTCTCTCCTTTTGTTACCTTGGGCTGAGGATCACGTGTGTGAGTACGGTCATCGCGGCTCAGTTATGTTCCTGAACGTATTGTACTCGATTTTGTTGACAAAAGGCTGTAGATACCCATAGCGAACTATACCAAGTTCCCGACCGAGATGACTAGACACAATTTCGAGGGGAACGGATTCCATGCCCGGTCCGAAATTCCAGATTTAAAGTTTCCGTGATTTCCTAAAACACCTAAGTCGAATGTCGCGATGCCACCTCTCAAAAGGGCGCGGGTTGTTTGCTTCCCCAATATTGCCATTCCGAGCTTGTGCTCCGTTTCTAAAGATCTCGTCGTCAACGGAAAATCTCAATCTTCCTTCCTTTCCATTACACCAATTTCAGAGGTGGATTAAGTTCGTCGTAAGCCTGCAGCGTTACAGACACACAATAAAAGCAAATAAAGTAGCTAAGTACGTCATTCTGCGTCACGGATGGTTAAAAAACGTCAGCTAGTACCCCTATTTTAAGTCTCAACAAGAATCTGTGACATCTAATCAGTTCAAATTTCACGCTAGAACTATTTCTGTAAGAAAAGAAAGGAAAAAAGGTGATATTGCAGTGAATCTTCCTGGCAGATTAAAACTGTGTGCCGGACCGAGACTCGATCTCGGGACCTTTACCTTTCGCGGGCAAGTGCTCTACCAACTGAGTTACCCAAGCACGACTTACGACCCGTCCTCACAACTTTAATTCCGCCAGTACCTCGTCTCCTACCTTCCAAACTTCACAGATCTCCTGCGAACCTTGCAGAACTAGCACTCCCGGAAGACAAGATATTGCGGAGACATGGCTTTGCTACAGCCTGGGGGATGTTTCCAGAATGAAAGTTTCACTCTACAGCGGAGTGTGCGCTGATATGAAACTCCCGAGCTGATTAAACTTGTGTGCCGGACCTAGACTCGAACTCGGGTCCTTTGCCTTTCGCGGAGAAGTGCTCTACCAACTGAGATACCCAAGCACGACTCACGCCCCGTCCTCACAGCTTTAGAGCACTTGCCCGCGAAAGGAAAAGGTCCCGAGTTCGAGTCTCTGTCCGGCACACAGTTTTAATCTGCCAGGAAGTTTCATATCAGCGCTCACTCCGCTGCAGAGTGAAAATTTCATTCTGTGATATTGCAGTGTTTGTGTCGTTAAAAAGAACGATGCAACGTCCCTTCGGACATGCATGAACATCCGAAGGAAAGTGCACTGCGGTGACTACAGCCGTTAAGAAATATATAAAATGTATTCGATGTTGCGAATACGAACAACCGTCACCTATATAATGGAATGACGACAATGAAAATTTGTGATGGACCGTGATTCGAACCCGGAATTGCCACTTCATGAGAGCAGTCGCCTTAATCACTTTTTTTGTTGATCTCGTTTTGTTCGTAATTGTTCGTTCTATTTGCTCGTGGCGGACGACCCGTGACGCTTGTTCATGTTCATCGTCGTCCCATTAACTCAGTTTTTTTTATTACAGAGGGCGGCTAACCCTCTCACCGAACATGTTGAGGTACCTATTCGGCAACTTTGGCTATCCGTGCACGGGTCAGGGCTAGATCCAAACTTCCATATGTCGTTGTTCCTGCGTCACAACCTGTACTCGTACACACATTATGTAATTCCCGTACAGGGGAGTACATTTTATTTCAAAGCCGCTGCCTGGTATCGGCAAATAAATATGATATTGCAGTGCCTTTGTTGTTAAGAAGAATGATGCAGTGTTCCTTCGGACATGGCATGGTTGTGGCGCAGGAAGGACGACATATGGACGTTTTGGTCTGGCCATGAGCCGTGCACGGATAGCCGAATCGTAAACTAAGTGTTGTGGACCATTTTAATCGAATGGGAAAAATTGGAAACCAGGAGAGAGTGGTGGGTGTGTTATTAGGATCATGGAGAGCGAAAGGAGTACTCGACGTCTCCAATAGCTTTGCAGTTCCATTTGATGAAGATGAAAAGGACAAATCCGTCTGGTTCCTTGATCATGATTACCTGGAGAACATGTACGGCATGTTCAAGAAAGTTAACGCTAGGGAGAAGATTGTCGGGTGGTACCATACTGGACCCAAGCTGCATAGAAATGATGTTGCAATCAATGAACTCATTCGGCGTTACTGCCCAAATTCTGTCCTTGTGATAATTGATGCAAAGCCAAAAGATCTGGGTCTCCCAACAGAAGCATATCGTGCTATTGAAGAGGTTCATGATGATGGTTCTCCAACATCCAAAACATTTGAGCATGTTCCAAGTGAAATAGGTGCAGAGGAAGCTGAAGAAGTTGGTGTGGAACATTTGTTAAGAGACATTAAGGATACCACCGTGGGCACACTTTCACAACGAATTACTAATCAGCTCCTTGGACTAAAGGGACTACACTCTCAGTTGCGAGAGATACGTAATTACCTAACCCAGGTTGTGCAGGGGACTCTGCCAATTAATCACCAGATAGTCTACCAGTTACAAGACATTTTCAATTTGCTTCCAGACATAAGCCACGGAAATTTTGTGAATTCTTTATATGTGAAGACAAATGATCAGATGTTAGTTGTATATCTTGCAGCTCTAATACGTTCAATCATAGCACTTCACAATCTTATCAACAATAAGCTAACCAACAGAGATGCAGAAAAGAAGGAAGGTAAAAAAGATGATGTGAAAGACAAGGATAAGAAAGATGAGAAGAGCAAGGAAGATAGCAAAGCGGAAAGTAAAATGTGATGTTTGTAGACTTAGTGTTGATGAATATTTTGTTTGTCAACCACTTTGAATTGTATAGGACAAGTGTTCTCATGTGTTGACATGCAAGACTACAAACTCGCCAATACTTAAAACTGAGTGACATTTCAGTAGTGTCGCATAACTGCTACTAGCATCGTGTGTGTTATAACACTATGAAGAGATTAAAAGTCCAACATTTTGCTATTTATTTTATAACTAAATGTTTTGGATGTTCTGGCAGATTTTAGTTGATGAACCTTGGTGAGTGAAGCTAACATACCTTTGTTAACTTTTTAATGTTTGATATGACTAAAATATAACATCATTCACTATGTATTTTTGCAGGCTGATGGTTCCCAGTAAATGATCTCTGAAAAAGTTTGTTCATTTTGTGTCTATTCTGGACCTCTGTAAATTGTGTTACTGTTTGCACTGTTAAAAATAATGACATTTAATAAAGAAGATCTATGAATTTGTACAAGTTAAAAAAAATCGTTTAAGGTGACGCTCGAGTAAAACGGGAAATCAGGGTTCGAGTCCCGGCTCGGCACAAATTTTCATGGTAGTCATTCCCTTATACAGCTGATGGTTGGTTGTACTCGCAACTGTGAATACATTTCATGAAAAAGATAGGTTTGGCAATCTGTCGACGACAAAGTCCTTAGTAAACGGAGTCCACGGTCGGATTGGATGAAGATAGGACGGCAAATCGGCCGTGATCTTTTCTAAGGAACTACCTTGACATGCACATGAAGTGATTAAGGTAAACTAAGAAAAATCTAATTTCGAATGCGAATTTAGTGATTTAATCACTGCATTAACTACTGCGGTCTTTCGTACAAGGAGCAATTACATAACAAAACCAATCAATCCGAAAACTGATTGTTGATCTACGCAGGACACAATGCCATTGTGTACATTATTCACCACTTTATTCCTCCGATACACAAACCAACTTTTGTTGCTTTGCACGGATGGGGTCACAGTTTCACATGAATTAACCAATACGTGCCTTGATGTTCGCCATACGTAAAAAAACTTTTCCCACCGATGTAAAAGGTTTCGGGACCTGTCTTCGTTATCGAATATTCAGAAATTGCCACTCCAGCCTAAAAGCGAATTTTCTGTCCTTTTTTAATTTGTGAGCGCCTTTCGACTTTATACGTTGCATGACGAAGTGTTTCAGAATCGCAAATTAATCGTCGTAAACGAAGCAATTATTAATGATTTACTGAAATCGAAAACCCAATGATAGACGACGAACATGTAAATTCCTGCCATTAGAATGGGAGGAGTCGCTTTCAAATACCGGTCTCTCTCTCTCTCTCTCTCTCTCTCTCTCTCTCTCTCACACACACACACACACACACACACATTTCTCGTTTTTAAGCCTTCATAATTATTCGACTAGTCCTCGACCGCTACTAGTCTTGTGTTAATGTCTTCATCTCTATATATCGACTACACATATAATTCCCAGTTTTGCTTATTCAGATCATTTTCTACTTCCATAATATTCCTCTCTAGAACTTCCTCCAATGTCGACGTACCTTTTCCCCAACATTTTCATAAAACAAATACACTACTGGCCATTAAAATTGCTACACCAAGAAGAAATGCAGATGATAAACGGGTATTCATTGGACAAATTTATTATACTAGAACTGACATGTGATTACATTTTCACGCAATTTGGGTGCATAGGTCCTGAGAAATCAGTACCCAGAACAACCACCTCTGGCCGTAATAACGGCCTTGATACGCCTGGGCATTGAGTCCGAGCTTTGATGGCGTGTACAGGTACAGCTGCCCACATTTCATCAAGAGTAGTGACTAGCGTATTGTGACGAGCGAGTTGCTCGGCCACCAATGACCAGACGTTTTCAGTTGGTGAGAGATCTGGAGAATGTGCTGGCCAGGGCAGCAGTCGAACATTTTCTGTATCCACAAAGGCCCATACAGGACCTGCAACATGCGGTCGTGCATTATCCTGCTGAAATGTAGGGTTTCGCAGGGATCGAATGAAGGGTTGAGCCACGGGTCGTAACACATCTGAAATGTAACGTCCACTTTTCAAAGTCCCATCAATGCGAACAAGAGGTGACCGAGACGTGTGTCCAATGGCACCCCATAACATCACGCCGGGTGATACGCCAGTATGGCGATGAGGAATTCACGCTTCCAATGCGCGTTCACCGCGATGTCGCCATACACGGATGCGACCATCATGATGCTGTAAACAGAACCTGCATTCATCCGAAAAATTGACGTTTTGCCAATCGTGCACCCAGGTTCGTCGTTGAGTACACCATCGCAGACGCTCCTGTCTGTGATGCAGCGTCAAGGGTAACTGCAGCCACAGTCTCCGAGCTGATAGTCAGTGCTGCTGCAAATGTCGTCGAACTGTTCGTGCAGATGGTTGTTGTCTTGCAAACGTCCCCATCTGTTGACTCAGGGATCGAGACGTGGCTGCACGATCCGTTACAGCCATGCGGATAAAATGCCTGTCATCTCGACTGCTAGTCATACGAGGCCGCTGGGATCCTGCAGGACGTTCCGTATTACCCTCCTGAACCCACCGATTCCATATTCTGCTAACAGTCATTGGACCTCGACCAACGTGAGCAGCAATGTTGCGATACGATAAACCGCAATTGCGATAGGCTACAATGCGACCTTTATCAAAGTCGCAAACGTGATGGTACGCATTTCTCCTCCTTACACGAGGCATCACAACGACGTTTCACCAGGCAACGGCGGTCAACTGCTGTTTGTGTATGAGAAATCGGTTGGAAACTTTCCTCATGTCCGCACGTTGTAGGTGTCGCCAACGGCGCCAACCTTGTGTGAATGCTCTGCAAAGCTAATCATTTGCATATCACAGCATCTTCTTCCTGTCGGTTAAATTTCGCGTCTGTAGCACGTCATCTACGTGGTGTAGCAATTTTAATGGCCAGTAGTGTAATAGGATGAAGCACGTAACAGGCTTCGGTTTACTGGTAGAATACTAGGGAAATGCAATCAGTCTACAAAAAAGATAGCTTACAAATCACTTCTGCGACCCATCCGAGAATATTGCTCAAGTGTGTGGAATCTGTACCAGATACGACTATCAAGGGATAGTGAACGTATACAGAGGAAGGCAGCACGAATGTTCACATCTTTTTTTGACCCGTGGGAGAGTATCACTGAGATGTCGAAAGAACTGATGTGGCAGTCTCTTGAAGATAGATGGAAACTATCCTGAGAAAGTCAGTTAACAAAATTTCAAGAACAGGGTTTAAATGGTGACTCTAGGAATATACTACAACCCTCTACATACTGCCCAAAAATGGATCGTGAAGATATGATTAGGTTAATTACAGCACGCACAGTGCCGTTTAAACAATCACTTTTCCTATGCTCCCTACGGAAGTTGAATGGGAAAAGCCCTTATAACTGGTACAGATGGAACTGGTACAGATGGACATGCACTTCACAGTGGTTTGCAGAGTATAGATGTAGATGTAGCAAGAACGACGATTGTTAGAGAGATTGTTTATGCAATGGCGTACAAAACAGCATATTTATTTTACACATGTGGTTAAATACGAAAACTTCCAAATACCACACATTAAACTTGGGGGGGGGGGGGGGGGGGGGAATATTTGCTTCTATCATCCAAGCACAGTACTCGACATTCGATGTCACCAATGATTGTGGGACAATTAAATTCTTGCTGTGACAGATTGATCAGTAACGTAGATAGAGGTCTAGGTTTCATTGGAAGGCGATGCTTTCATTGTTAGTTGGTGAAGATGGCGAATGTGACGTAATGTCAGGAAACCCAGATATGGTTACTTCACCTCTGTATCACATTCATCAGACGTGAAGGATGAACACATCTTTTACGGTAGTATGTTCTGAGTAATTATGAGTCATATAACTCGTGTGGCATGCATTAAATTGCCTCACCAATCATGTGTGATGATAAATTGACTTTTCTGTGACGTTATGTGGCCTATGCTGCGATTGGCTGATATAACCAAACGGAGCAGATGTTGTCAAACTACATTACCTCTTTTGAAAGTTCGGTTAGTAAATTTGATGGTTTCGTATTCAAACTTGCGTGTTTCACATGTATGCTTTGTTTTTGTAATACTGTATTAAAAATCTCTCAAAAACACGTTGGGTACGTTTTCTTGTACAAAATTGCCTGGAAATGTGGAAAAGTACGAAATTGATGCCACCAAGTTAAGTCTTTTGGCACTACTTCTCCATAGACTTTGGTCACGGTTGTCCTTGTTAGTATTTTTTTTCTTAATAATTTTTAACTTCCTTCAGCAGCATCACAGTTCTAATGCTTCCTGTTTCTTCTAGGCTGGTTTCCCCACGCTCAATGTTTCACTCCCATATAATACTGCATCACTTCAGGAACTTCTCGCTCATTCCTGTGTCAAAATGTGACATCAGCAGGACTCTTTAGGTGAACAAAATTCTCGTTGCTTGAGCAAATCTTCTTCTAACACCTTCCTGCATTCTAAGCAGAATAATTGTTTCACTCCTTCTATTACTGTGTATTTTCCACTTTGATTTTCAGCGTGTCGCTATTTTCCTATCTATTACTCTCAATCGCCTTAGTCTCGGTTTTGTTTACCCTGTAGTCATAATTAGTGCTAACTATGCTATCCATTCTAATAAACAGATCTATATTTTCCTTACTACAATCCAGAAGGCCTATCACTGTGGGCTACGTAAAAACACCAAAAACAAGATCTTCGTTTGAGGAACTATAAGTTCTTTCAAATAACTGAAGATACTCGCACATGAAAAGTAAGATGAATTTGAAATGATCTAGTGTTTGGGTCTCCAGTTAGAAGGCGGGGCACAAGCCATATAAAAGTCACTTGAGACTTTCTAAGGGTTGTTGCATCCAGTACACTGGTTTCGCCTGCTACCACAATAATTCAAGTCATTGTATGGAAGAAGGTAAATAGTTCACTGTACACGCAAATGCTTTTACTGCCTAAATGCAGTATCCTGTTAACTCATGAGTGAATCTCGAGTAAAAGGCAAAGAAAAAACCTGCGGTATTATTCGGCTAAGCGTTGTAGCAATTCACTACACGCAGATGGCGACGAGAGAAAGAGAAGGTTTCTGCACTCATTTCAAAATTTTGAACGGAACTAGCTAATCACTGTAATTTCAGTTCTTCGTTATGGCTGAAATAACGCGTTAGTCTCTTAATGACACATCTCCTTCTGACAGGTTAAACTTTCAGTGAAGATATGAAAATTAAAAGATTATCCTGAAGGAAACGTTGTGGCTTAAAATGGTGGTTTCAACACAAGAAGCAGGCCCGACAAGCATGGCACCATAAAATGGTGAAAATAACTTCCACATGACCTGTCACTGCTAAGTACACTACCGGCCATTAAAATTGCTACACCACGCAGATGACGTGCTACAGACGCGAAATTTAACAGACAGGAAGAAGACGCCGTGATATGCAAATGATTGGCTTTTCAGAGCATTCACACAAGGTTGGCGCCGGTGGCGACACCTACAACGTGCTGACATGAGGAAAGTTTCCAACCGATTTCTAATACACAGATAGCAGTTGGCAGGCGTTGCCTTGTGAAACGTGATTGTGATGCCTCGTGTAAGGAGGAGAAATGCGTACCATCACGTTTCCGACTTTGATAAAGGTCGGATTGTAGCCTATCGCAATTGCGGTTTATCGACATTGCTGCTCGCGTTGGTCGAGATCCATTACTGTTAGCAGAATATGGAATCGGTGGGTTCGGGAGGGTAATACGGAACGCCATGCTGGATCCCAACAGCCTCGTATGACTAGCAGTCGAGATGACAGGCATTTTATCCGCATGGCTGCAACGGACGCGCAGCCACGTCTCGATCCCTGAGTCAACAAATGGGGACGTTTGCAAGGCAACAACCATCTGCACGAACAGCCAGACGACGTTTGCAGCAGCATGGACTGTCAGCTCGGAGACCATGGCTGCTGTTACCCTTGACGCTGCATCACAGGAGCGCTTGCGATGGTGTACTCAACGACGAACCTGGGTGCACGAATGGCAAAACGTCATTTTTTCGGATGAATCCAGGTTCTGTTTACAGCATCATGATGGTCGCATACGTGTATGGCGACATCGCGGTGAACGCACATTGGAAGCGTGAATTCCTCATCGCCATACTGGCGTATCACCCGGCGTGGTGGTATGGGGTGCCATTGGTTACGCGTCTCGGTCACCTCTTGTTCGCATTGACGGCACTTTGAACAGTGGACGTTACATTTCAGATGTGTTACGACCTGTGGCTCTACCCTTCATTCCATCCCTGTGAAATCCTACATTTCAGCAGGATAATGCACGACCGCATGTTGCAGGTCCTGTACGGGCCTTTGTGGATACAGAAAATGTTCGACTGCTGCCCTGGCCAGCACATTCTCCAGATCTCTCACCAATTGAAAACGTCTGGTCAATGGTGGTTGAGTAACTGGCTCGTCGCAATACGCCATTCACTACTCTTGATGAACTGTGGTATCGTGTTGAAGCTGCATGGGCAGCTGTACCTGTACACGCCATCCAAGCTCTGTTTGACTCAATGCCCAGGCGTATCAAGGCCGTTATTACGGGCAGAGGTAGTTGTTCTGGGTAGTGATTTCTCAGGATCTACGCACCCAAATTGCGTGAAAATGTAATTACATGTCAGTTCTAGTATAATATATTTGTCCAATGAATACCCGTTTATCATCTCCATTTCTTCTTTGTGTAGCAATTTTAATGGCCAGTAGTGTAATATCCAAGTATGATCAATTCTAGATGCTGTTCTAGCTTTTAGATAACTTATCAGGTACACATGACCGCAGAAATCTAGCGAATTCAGATGAGCGATACTAGGACCTCGACAGGTCGGTGTAGCTCATAGGAAAGCGTAGCACAGGTGCTCGGGGAAATTAAATGGGAATCTCTGGAAGAAAGGTAACGTGTTCCTTACGAAATCTTGTTGGCTAAATTTGGAGCGGAAAACTGCGACACTTGTGCTGCGTCCATGTTATATATCTCGCCTAGGGAAACAATATACAACACTCTCAAGAACTGTGTTCAGTGGCACCAAAAATGGTTCAAATGGCTCTGAGCACTATGGGACTTAACTTCTAAGGTCATCAGTCCCCTAGAACTTAGAACTACTTAAACCTAACTAACCTAAGGACATCACACACATCCATGCCCGAGGCAGGATTCGAACCTGCGACCGTAGCGGCCGCGCGGTTCCAGACTGTAGCGTCAGTGGCATCAGAGTATGTGCATACTGAGGAGTTGCAGTGTTAGTGATTCACCAGTCACGTTCATCAACAATCAGATAGTGCACAGGAGGCATGTCAGTGCACCCTCTGTTTTGACTCCGTAGGCAGTAACAGTGTTTGCAACATTCATTCTAGAATACAACCATGCCCCAGCGGCGAGTATGTACTCCTGTTCAACAGCTTCATCCATTTGAACGGGTTCGCATTGTGGGCCTGTGCGAAGCAGGACGAATGAGGCTCATGTTGGGCACAATGTATGGGTGATGATTCTCACACCTGTAGACCAGGTTATTGGGGCTCGTGTAGTACAGTCGGACGTCACGATCGACGCTTTAGGCGAGCAACGGTGGCCGAACGTCATCCAGAGACGAAGACCCGGCACATGTTGCACCTGCTGTATCATCAGGTAGCATTGGGAACCATCTGCTTGTAGTAGGATTAAGATCACGCGTGTCTGTGGCTGGGTACCACTGACATCACGACGCTGGCAAGTTGTGAAAGAGTTGACTGAAGAGATGAATGGCGTTCTGTTGTCTTCAGTGATGAGAGTAGGTTCTGTCTGATGTTTGGTGATGTTTGGCTTGTGGGGCGCTCAACTGCGAGGTTATCAGCACCCGTACAAAGTCCCAATTTTTCCATAGTCCAATTTTTTCCACAGTCCAATCTAGTCACTGTCACGCGTGATAATGATGATTAAATGAGGACAACACACACACCCAGTCCCCAAGCAGAGAAAATCCCCAACCCGGTCGGGAATCGAACCCCGGACCCCATGATCCAGAGGCAGCAACGCTAGCCACTAGACCACGAGCTGCGGACAGGTTCTGTCTGTATGCGAGCGATGGACATACACTTGTTTGCTTACATCTGGTGAGGTTCCCATTCCGGAGTGCATTCAACTATGGCAAGAGGTCCCATCGCAGGCTCTATGGTGAGGGGGTCCATCAGTTACAACTAGCGGTTACATCTGGCGTTTCTACAGGGTAAAGTAACCGTTATCCGCTACATTGCACAGACTGTTAACCGCATGCTAGTGCCATTTCTTCAACAGGCAGGTGATGTGTTTTTCCAGCAGTGATGTGTTTTTCCAGCAGGACCATGCACGTCCACATACATCTGCTGCGATGAAACGTACTCTTCGTGGTGTATTATCGCGAAATATCGGAGAGAGTGTCACAAAAATGATACAAGATTTGGGCTGGACATCATTAAAAGAAAGGCGTTTTTCGTTGCGACGGAATCTTCTCATGAAATTCCAATCATCAGCTTTCTCCTCCGAATGCGAAAATATTTTGTTGACACCGACCTACATAGGGAGAAACGACCACCACGATAAAATAATGGAAATCAGAGCTCGTACGGAAGGATATAAGTGTTCGTTATTTCCGCGCGCTATACGAGATTGGAATAGTAGAGAATTGTGAAGGTGGTTCGATTAACCCTCTGCCAGGCACTTAAATGTGATTTACAGACTATCCATATAGATGTATAGATGTAGATGTAGAACTACTGCTCTGGCCAGCAATATCACGACCTTTCTGGTCAATATGGTACATGGTAAAGTGGGAACATACTCATTCTCCAGGACCTACAAAAACCATTGTCGAATTGCAACAAAAGGTGCAAGATGCTTGAGATAATCTATTACAGAATTCCATTCGGTACCTTTATAATCGTTTGCATGCGAGAACACGCGCTTGCATTCCTGTCAGATGGGGGTTACACTGAATACTGAGGTGACTGTTGGGGCTCTCTTACTATGCCACGTGTGTTTCATTTGGTCTGAACTTCTTACCGTATACTCCAACAACGATAAGCTACCTGTCATCTCATTTAATAAAATGACCTTGTCCTTGAAGGGTTGAATTTTTTTTCCCGGCAATGTATGTTCGAAGGGACTTCAGAAAGTAAGTTAACATATCGTCTCACGCTATGATCATCGCGCAGTGAGAATGGTGCATTTTCAGAAGAGAGTAGCCTACATATCCCGGGTTTTCTGCAGACAGAGTTCTGCTGCAGTACGGGTAACAGATGCGTCACAGTGGGGCTGCGAAGTACCCTCCACCATTCACTGCACAATGACTTACGGATTATACAGAGTGTCTAAAAAAAGTTGTTACATATTCTTACAGGAGACAGTATTGGTAAAAACTAGAAGAATAGTTTCTATAATGATATGCGCAGAAATCAATACCTGTTGAGATATGGGACAAGCAGTCCTGTTACGCAGAAGTAGGCACTACAGGCAGTGCTGCATGTGGTTACCACACATCTTGACCCCCTTCAGCCCTTCTTCGCAGTGAACCACGCATTCTTTCAAATACACCTGACTTCATTCGGACTGGGCCACATGCGTTGGTACAAATGGCTCTGAGCACTATGGACTTAACTGCTGTGGTCATCAGGCCCCTATAACTTAGAACTACTTAAACCTTACTAATCTAAGGACATCACACACATCCATGCCCGAGGCAGGATTCGAACCTGCGACCGTAGCGGTCACGCGGATCCAGACTGTAGCGCCTAGAACCGCACGGTCACTCAGGCCGGCCACATGCGTTGGTCACACGCTCGTGTAACATCTGCGTATTGTCGTTGGGCGGTTGGTGAGTATCACTGACTTTTCCTCTACGAATTACGAGTACTATTGGAGGACATTAACCCTGCGGAAAGACAACGACTGTGTCTAGTGCACCACTCCATTTTGTAAGGATCGTGCGACCTTGCCTCATAGCAACATTACATGGGCAACGGGCTGATTGAAGAGGTCCGGCAGCTTGGCCTCCCCCGTTCACCGGACCAGCATCCGTTGGATTTCTGGCTGGGAGGTTATTTAAAGGTATTGGTTTACGCCCAACTCATCGATAGAGTGCAGACGTTAGAGAAACGTGTGACCGTGCATGTGGGGCAATCCAAATGGAGCCAAGTGTAGCCACATGCAACACAGACAGATGGAATGAGGAGGCAGAATGGCTCGTATCAAAATTTATACTGGTTTGCGGACATAACATTATAAGAACTTTTCTTCTAGTTCTCATCAGTATTATCTCCTGTAGGAATACGTGACACTTTTTAAACACCCTGTATAGCTAGATGAAGATGTACACTGATGAACCAAAGCATTATGACCACTGCTCAACGCGACGTTGGATGCCGCCTTGTGCCGTTGCGGGCAGGTGACAAGGTAACATAAGTATGTAAGCGTAGCAGATACGGACGGGGATCACCCTAGGGAAGATATGCGCTGCAAATGGGAAAATTCATTGAGATAAGCGACTCTGACAAAGGACAGATTATTACTGTGCGGATCGTGTGAACGAGTATCTCGAAAACGGCGAAGCTATTCGAATATTCATGTGCTACTGTCGTGAGCATTTTATTATTACTGTGCAGATCATGTGAACGAGTATCTCGAAAACGGTGAAGCTGTTCAAATATTCATGTGCTACTGTCTAAAATCATTGGGGGAAGTGGCAACAAAACGACTATTCACGTTGGTGAGTAGAATATATGAGTCTGGCGATATACCATCTGACTTTCGGAAAAGCATCATCCACACAATTCCGAAGACGGCAAGAGCTGACAAGTGCGAGAATCATCGCACAATCAGTTTAACAGCTCATGCATCGAAGCTACTTACAAGAATAATATACAGAAGAATGGAAAAGAAAATTGAGAATGCGCTAGGTGACGATCAGTTTGGCTTTAGGAAAAGTAAAGGGACGAGAGAGGCAATTCTGACGTTACGGCTAATAATGGAAGCAAGGCTAAAGAAAAATCAAGACACTTTCATAGGATTTGTCGACCTGGATAAAGCGTTCGACAATATAAAATGGTGCAAGCTGTTCGAGATTCTGAAAAAAGTAGGGGTAAGCTATAGCGAGAGACGGGTCATATACAATATGTACAACAACCAAGAGGGAAAAATAAGAGTGGACGATAAAGACGAAGTGCTTGTATTAAGAAGGGTGTAAGACAAGGCTATAGCCTTTCGCCCCTACTCTTCAATGTGTACACCGAGGAAGCAACGATGGAAATAAAAGAAAGGTTCAGGAGTGGAATTAAAATACAAGGTGAAAGGATATCAATGATACGATTCGCTGATGACATTGCTATCCTGAGTGAAAGTGAAGAAGAATTAAATGATCTGCTGAACGGAATGAACAGTCTAATGAGTACACAGTATGGTTTGAGAGTAAATCGGAGAAAGACGAAGGTAATGAGAAGTAGTAGAAATGAGAACAGCGAGAAACTTAGCATCAGGATTGATGGTCACGAAGTCAATTAAGTTAAGGAATTCTGCTACCTAGGCAGTAAAATAACCAATGACGGCCGGAGCAAGGAGGACATCAAAAGCAGACTCGCTATGGCAAAAAAGGCATTTCTGGCCAAGAGAAGTCTACTAATTTGAGGAAGAAATTTCTGAGGATGTACGTCTGGAGTACAGCATTGTATGGTAGTGAAACATGGACTGTGGGAAAACCGGAACAGAAGAGAATCGAAGCATTTGAGATGTGGTGCTATAGACGAATGTTGAAAATTAGGTGGACTGATAAGGTAAGGAATGAGGAGGTTCTACGCAGAATCGGAGAGGAAAGGAATATGTGGAAAACACTGATAAGGAGAAGGGACAGGATGATAGGACATCTGCTAAGACATGAGGGAATGACTTCCATGGTACTAGAGGGAGCTGTAGAGGGCAAAAACTGTAGAGGAAGACAGAGATTGGAATACGTCAAGCAAATAATTGAGGACGTGGGTTTCAAGTGCTACTCTGAGATGAAGAGGTTAGCACAGGAAAGGATTTCGTGGCGGGCCGCATCAAACCAGTCAGTAGACTGATGAAAAAAAAAAAAAACTGTCGTGAACATCTACGGAAAGAGATGGGCGCTAAATGGTTGGACGTCCACGACTCTTTACAGAACGTTTGGTTCAGAGGCTTGTCTGCTCGGTAAAGTAGGATAGATGGTGATTTATGGCAGCTCTGCCGAAAGAGCACAATGGTGGTGAACGTACAAGTGTTTCGGAGCACACCGTCATCGTACATTGTTGAACATGGAGCTCCGCAGCAGACCACCCTTACGTGTTCATACTGTGTGTTGACCCAACGACATCGTCAATTGCGGTTGCAGTGGGCACGGGACCATCGGGATTCGATCGTCGATTAATGGAAACGAGTCGGCTCTTCGGGTGAATCACATTTTTGCTACACTAGGTCGATAGTCGTCTCCACAAACGCTGTCATCGACTGAACGGCGGCTCGAAGCGTGTAGCGCGCCATGGGCGCAGGCTGGTGGGAGCAATATTATGCTATGGGAGACATTCTCTCCCGCTTGCGTGGGACCTGTGGTAGTAATCGAAGACACGCTGACAGCTGAGAACCACGCGCATCCCTTCATGCTCGATTTCTTCCCCGACGACGATGTCATCTTTCAGCAGTGTCATTGTCTGTGTATCGGAACCAGAGCCATGCTACAGTGGCTTGAGGAGCCTTATAGTGAGCTCACGTTGGTGACTCGACGACAAAATCCGCCTGATGTAAATCCTATGGAACCCATCTCGGTCGCTATTGGACGTCATCACCGTGTACGCAAATCAGCGGCCCATTATTAACGCGATTACTTGACCTGTGCGTAAACATCTAATGCCACATACCTCCACAAACCCACCAACAAACTGTCGGAGCCCTGATACGCAGCATCAGTGATGTATTTCGTTCCAAAGACGGACAAACAAGCTATTAAGCAGGTCGTCATAATGTTTTAGCTCATCACTGTATACTATTTCGTCTCTCTTCTCTGTTACAGTACTGCCTTCAGCCCTACACCCAAATCAGTAGCTGTCAGATATACTGGGTGTTACAAAAAGGTACGGCCAAACTTTCAGGAAACATTCCTCACACACGAAGAAAGAAAATATGCTATGTGGACATGTGTCCGGAAACGCTTACCTTCCATGTTAGAGCTCATTTTATTACTTCTCTTCAAGTCACATTAATCATGGAATGGAAACACATTGCAGCACATTGCAACAGAACGTACCAGCGTGACTTCAAACACTTTGTTACAGGAAATGTTCATAATGTCCTCCGTTAGCGAGGATACATGCATCCATCCTCTGTCGTATGGAATCCCTGATGCGCTGATGCACCCCTGGAGAATGGCGTGTTGTATCACAGCCGTCCACAATACGAGCACGAAGAGTCTCTACATTTGGTACCGGGGTTGCGTAGACAAGAGCTTTCAAATGCCCCCATACATGAAAGTCAAGAGGGTTGAGGTCAGGAGAGCGTGGAGGCCATGGAATTGGTCCGCCTCTCCCAATCCATCGGTCACCGAATCTGTTGTTGAGAAGCGTACGAACACTTCGACTGAAATGTGCAGGAGCTCCATCGTGCATGAACCACATGTTGTGTCGTACTTGTAAAGGCACATGTTCTAGCAGCACAGGTAGAGTATGCCGTATGAAATCATGGCGGTAAATCGAGGAAGTACAGTACATACCGACGAAACTAAAATGACCTCTAACATGGAGATTAAGCGTTTCCGGACACATGTCCACATAACATCTTTTCTTTATTTGTGCGTGAGGAATATTTCCTGAAAGTTTGGCGGTACCTTTTTGTAACACCCTGTATACTGTACATATCACGAGGTAGCAATACAATGACAGTGGTCATTTTGTCCATTACTATACTGGTAACAACGTACTCATATTTCGTTTGAACTGATACAACATTTTTTTCGCTTGTACAGTTTTATGTTTCTCTCAAATATTACTAGTTTGGATTATGTTAAGCTAGAGAAAACTGTATAGAGGTGCTATTACAATGAAGAAAGCATGACTTACATTAGCAGAACAACGTTGTCGATGTTCTGACGTGTTTGCCTGCAGCTTGAACAGCGCCTACAGAAGGAGCGCTTCTGGGAGGGAGCAGAGCGCTCGTCGGCCACACGTGTGGACTCAGTTGCGTAACTTGGACAGGGGCTCAGTTACCTGTCGACCACCCAGCTTCAGGTTCCAGCAGGTCTTCTGGAGCCCCCCTCTCATGGTGCCGATCAGTAGCTCACTGCCAGCTTATAACTACACTACTGGCCATTAAAATTGCTACACCACGAAGCTGATGTGATACAGACGTGAAATTTAAATGCCAGGAAGAAGATGCTGTGATATGCAAATGATTAGCTTTTCAGAGCATTCACACAAAGCTGGCGCCGGTGGCGACACCTACAACGTGCTGACATGAGGAAAGTTTCCAACCGATTTCTCATACACAAACAGCAGTTGACCGGCGTTGCCTGGTGAAACGTTGTTGTGATGCCTCGTGTAAGGAGGAGAAATGCGTACCATCACGTTTCCGACTTTGATAAAGGTCGGATTGTGACCTATCGCGATTGCAGTTTATCGTATCGCGACACTGCTGCTCACGTTGGTAGAGATCCAATGACTGTTAACAGAATATGGAATAGGTGGGTTCAGGAGGGTGATACGGAACGCCGTGCTGGAACCCGACGGCCTCGTATCACTAGCATTCGAGATGACAGCCATTTTATCCGCATGGCTGGAACGGATCGTGCAGCCATGTCTCGATCCCTGAGTCAACAGATGGGGATGTTTGAAGACAATAATCATCTGCACGAACAGTTCGACGACGTTTGCAGCAGCATGGACTATCACCTCGGAGACAATGGCTACGGTTACTCTTGACGCTGCATCACGGGACAGGAGCGCCTGCGATGTTGTACTCAACGACGAACCTGGGAGCACCAATGGCAAAACGACATTTTTTCGGATCAATCCAAGTTCTGTTTACAGCATCATGATGGTGGCATCCGTGTGTGGCGACATCGCGGTGAACGCACGTTGGAAGCGTGTATTTGTCATCGCCATACTGGCGTATCACCCGGCGTGATGGTATGGGGTGCCATTGGTTACGCGTCTCGGTCACCTCTTGTTCGCATTGACGGCACTTTGAACAGTGGACGTTACATTTCAGATGTGTTACGACCCGTGGCTCTACCCTTCATTCGATCCCTGCGAAACGCTACATTTCAGCAGGATAATGCACGACCGCATGTTGCAGGTCCTGTACGGGCCTTTCTGGATACAGAAAATGTTCGACTGCTGCCCTGACCAGCACATTCTCCATATCTCTCACCAACTGAAAACGTCTGGTCAATGGTGGCCGATCGACTGGCTCGTCACAATACGCCAGTCACTACTCTTTATGAACTGTGGTATCGTGTTGAAGCTGCATCGGCAGCTGTACCTGTACACGCCATCCAAGCTGTGCTTGACTCAATGCCCAGGCGTATCAAGGCTGTTATTACGGCCAGAGGTGGTTGTTCTGGGTACTGATTTCTCAGGATCTATGGACCCAAATTGCGTGAAAATGTAATCATGTGTCAGTTCTAGTATAATATATTTGTCCAATGAATACCCGTTTATCATCTGCATTTCTTCTTGGTGTAGCAATTTTAATGGCCAGTAGTGTACCAGTTCCAACTTATTTTCCATTTTTCTTTGGCTGATTGTTTCGTTGAAACATGGTCTTTTTACCTATTTCATCTTCTGCTGCCTTCACTACCTCATCTGTCAAAGCTACCCATTCTTCATCTACTGTATGCTTTCCCCCGCTTCAGTCAATCGTTGCCTAATGCTCCCTTTGAAATTCTCAACAATCTCTGATTCTTTTTAATTACTCATGTCCCGTCTCCTTAATTCCCTACCTTTTTGCAATCTATGCAGTTTTCATCTACAGTTCATAAGCAATAAATTATGGTCCGAGTCCCGATCTGTCCCTGGAAACGTTATAAAATCTAGTTCCGAAATCTCTGCCTTACCATCATATAGTCAATCCGGAAACTTCCGATGCCTCCAGGTATCTTCTACGTATACAGTCTTGTTTCATGATTCTTAAACCATGTGTTAGCGATGATTAAGTTATGCTCTGTGCCAACTTCTACCAGACGTTGTCCTCTTTCATTGCTTACCCCCAGTCCATATTCTCCTACTATATTTCCTTCTCTACCGCTTCCTGCTACCGAATTCTATTCACTCATCACAATTAATTTTTCCTCCACCTTAACTCTCTGATAACTTTTTTTTTTTTAAATTTAGCTTCCAGTCTCTTCAAATGGCTCTAAGGACTATGGGGCTTAACATCTGAGGTCATCAGTCCCCTAGACTTAGAACTGCTTAAACCTAACTAATCTAAGGACATCCCACATATCCATGCCCGAGACAGGATTCGAACCTGCGACCGTAGCAGCAGCGCGGTTCCGGACTGAAGCGCCTAGACCCGCTCGGCTACAGCTGCCGGCTCAGTCTCTTCAATAACGTGGAGCTAGTTCCATATAAGCTTACCTGAGTACTACTGTGCTTAGCTACAATAATGCTACAATAATGCATTCGCAACAGTGTTCATTGTAGCTTAGCCGCATCCTTATTTTCTTATTCATCATTAGATATACTTCTGCATTACCTTTATCTGATTTTGTATTTATAGCCCTGTATTCACCATGCCAAAACTTCTCTTAAACCTGGCACTGCACTTCACTACTCCCCACTATCTCTAACTTCTACCACCCACTTCCTTTTTCAAATTTTCAAACCTATCTACCCCATGGATGGATCTAACATTCTACGCTCCGGCCCGCAGAATACCAGTTTCGTTCCTCTTGAGTAGTTCCCGCGCGAAGATCCGAATCGGGGACTATTTCACCTCCGGAATATTTTACCCAAGAGGATGCCATCATCATTTACCCATACAGTATTGCTGCATGTCCTCGGGAAAACTAACGGTTATTATTTCCCTTGCTTTCAGCCGCTCTCAGTACCAGAACAGCAAGGCCATGTTGGCTGATGTTACGAGGCCAGATCAGTCAATCAGTTATCCCTGAAACTACCCCTCGACCGATGGCCTTTCTAGTCTGGTCCCTTCAACCCTCCCCCCCCCCCCTCCAGATACCCATCCGTTATTGTCACACCTATGGTACGGCTATCTGTATCGCTGAAGCACGCTAGTCACCTCACCTCGGCAATGTCTGTGGTCCATGGTTAGCGCAGAAATGTACAAACGGTTTTCTTCCCACGCTTCATCAGCCAATGTTTAGGGAAAATCCCCTAATATATAAAAAAAGAATCATCCGTCCACACTTCGCAGTGCCTCGCAAAGTATAAATGTAGATGTAAATGAGGCAATATCCTTGTCGTGGGTTGTCTATTTTTAGGTACACGCTCAAACCTCCAACTCTTCACGTGGACTGTGATTATGCAGGTCCGCGGAGGTGGTGTCCCTAATGTGTCTTTATGTCAGGGCTTCATCCCAGAAGACAGTGCTTGAGACTACGAGGCTCATGACATGGAAGAATGTTTTTAACAGCAGTCAATTCGGTGCTTATAGTGTACAACTGTAATCTGCCCTCCTGATTCCTATACAGAATGATTGATGCAGTCCTTACCTGCAAACACCTACCTCACCAATAGCTGTTTTTCAAGAAGACTGGCTAAGAACTTCCAATACAAATGATAAACATCATAACAGTTTCACATTTATTTATTATGGCACAGGAATGCGAGTAAGAAGGTATGTAGGGCTAACAGACAGGATATCAGATAAAGTTCGGTTGCTTCAAGGATTTACGTTGAGGTCATATATTTTGTATCTGGTTATCGATGTATTATCAGCAGACGTTAGAGAGTAAGCTCCTTGGTGTACGATGTTCGCAGGCGACAGCGTCTTGTGGCACCAACAAGGATGAGCTGCAAATGAAACTGGATAGTTTGAGAAACGCTTTGGAAGACAGAGGAATGAAAATCAGCAGGAAGAAAACGGAGTACATATGCCTAGGAGGACAATGGGAAGAAATAATCCAGCTGGATAGCCCATGACCAGCTAAAAACTACCTAATCAAAAACAGCCTACAAGACGAAAACCAGTCACGATTCCGTAAACATTGCAGCACAACATCCGGCTTAATAAAGGTTACAGATGACCTGAAGCTTGCCAGTGATGCACAAGAGGCGACTATCATGAGCTTTTTAGACTTCAGCAAAGCCTTTAACACTGTCGACTTCGACATTTTACTTGCTAAATTTGGCAGCCTAAACTCGGGAAGTGCTAGCACTTCATACCTGACGCTTTACCAGCAATGCGTCGCGTCCGGCACGATAAAGTCCCATAGCAGTATCAGGCGTCCCCCAGATTTCGGAATTAGGTCCTTTACTCTTTCATTGTATGGCAGTGGAGTGTCATCAGTTTTGTCCTACAGCAAAGACCACATGTACGCTAATGACCTCTATTTTTATCTAAGTGTAAAACCAATAAACCTGAAGACAGCTATTGAGAATCTCAGTACCGACCTGTGTGCACTATCAAAATGGGCACAGATTATAGGGTTGAAGCTCAGTCCATCCAAACCCAAGCGGTACTGGTTGGTCATTCTAGGTTCATTAGCTCGAAATATCACGAATCCCTACCATCTTTAATCCTAAATGGGAAAAATATCAAATTCTCCTCATCAGCAAAGAAGCCTCAAGGGATTTTTATTGGATCATTACCTTTAATGTGCAAAATGTGTGTGAAATCTTATGGAACTTAACTGCTAAGGTCATCAGTCCCTAAGCTTACACACTACTTAACCTAAATTATCCTAAGGACAGACACACACACCCATGCCCTAGGGAGGATTCGAACCTCCGCCAGGACCAGCCGCTCAGTCCATGACTGCAGCGCCCCTTTAATAATATATATATATAAGTGACCTAGTCATAATACACAGTGTAGGAAGTTTCACGAAACTTTTTGTGGACGACCCTGTTGTATACAGAGAAGTTTCAGCGCTAGAAAACTGTAGCGGGACCCAGGAAGACCTGTAGAGGATCGGCACTGTGGTGTCACCGCCACACACCACACTTGCTAGGTGGTAGCCTTTAAATCGGCCGCGGTCCGCTAGTATACGACGGACCCGCGTGTCGCCACTGTCAGTGATTGCAGACCGAGCGCCGCCACACGGCAGGTCTAGAGACACTTCCTAGCACTCGCCCCAGTTGTACAGCCGACTTTGCTAGAGATGGTTCACTGACAAATTACGCTCTCATTTGCCGTGACGATAGTTAGCATAGCCTTCAGCTACGTCATTTGCTACGACCTAGCAAGGCGCCATTATCATTTGCTATTTATCTTGTGATGCATGTACCGTCAGACCGATGTTCACCAATTATGAATTAAAGTTAAGTATTCCATCAGCTACGTCCTTTGCTACTATATACTCCCTTAACTGTTCCAGACCTCACGCCAGCCTGCGTGAGCTTAAACGCGTGCCTTTCGGCTTCCTCGCATAGTGGCTTGGCTGTCTTGCCAAGTCACAATAGGCACATTGTGCAGCTAGTGGCAATTGACCCTCAACATAAGCAAGTGTAACGTATTGCGTATGCATAGACAGAAAGACCCGTTATTCTACGATTACACGATTGCACAACAATCACTGGAAGCATTTACTCCCATAAAATATCTAGGAGCGATCTGAAGCGGAACGAGCACATAAAATTAATCGCGGATGAGGCAGATGCCAGACTAAGAACCTTTAGGAGAATCCTCACAAAATTTAGTCCATCACAAAAGAAAGTAGCTTACAAAACACTCGTTCGACGAATATTTGTATATTCTTCGTAAGTCTTGGGTCCGTACCAGATAGGATTGATAGAGGAAATAGAGACGATCCAAAGGAGAGCAGCACGTTTGTTAAAGGTTCAATCAGTGAACGCGAAAGTGTCATGAAGAAGTTCAGCAAACTTCAATGGCAGACGCTCCATGAGGGGTCTTCTGTGTCACTGTATGGCCTACTGTTAAAATTCCGAGAGCGTACGTTCCTATAATAGTCAATAGCACTTACGTATATATCGCGAAAATAATACGAAGATAAAAATGAAGAGATTCGAGTCCACACACAGACTTACCACCAATATTTTTCGCTGCGAACCATTCGCGACAAGAATAGGAAAAGCGGGAACTGACACTGGTACACGAACTATCCTCCGGTGTACACCGCAAGGTGACTTACGGAGTATAGATGTAGGTGTAAAACTAACCGTCTGGCACAGCTATTCCTACACTACTGGCCATTAAAACTACTACACCAAGAAGAAATGCAGATGATAAACGAGTATTCATTGAACAAATGTATTATACTAGAACTGACATATGATTACATTTTCACGCAATTTGGGTCCATAGATCATGAGAAATCAGTACCCAGAACAACTACCTCTAGCCGTAATAACGGCCTTGATACGCCTGGGTATTGAGTCAAACAGAGCTTGGATGGCGTGTACAGGTACAGCTGCCCAGGAAGCTTCAACACGATACCACAGTTCATCAAGAGTAGTGACTGGCGTATTGTGACGAGCCAGTTGCTCGACCACCATTGACCAGACGTTTCCAATTGGTGAGAGATCTGGAGAATGTGCTGGCCAGGGCAGCAGTCGAACATTTTCTGTATCCAGAAAGGCCCGTACAGGGCCTGCAACATGCGGTCGTGCATTATCCTGCTGAAATGTAGAGCTTCGCAGGGATCGAATGAAGGGTAGAGCCACGGGTCGTAACACATCTGAAATGTAACGCCCACTGTTCAAAGTGCCGTCAATGCGAACAAGAGGTGATCGAGACGTGTAACCAATGGCACCCCATACCATCACGCCGTGTGATACGCCAGTATGGCGATGACAAATACACGCTTCCAATGTGCGTTTACCGCGATGTCGCCAAACACGGAAGCGACCATCACGATGCTGTAAACAGAACCTGGATTCATCCGAAAAAATGACGTTTTGCTACTCGTGCACCCAGGTTCGTCGTTGAGTACACCATCGCAGGCGCTCCTGTCTGTGATGCAGCGTCAAGGGTAACCACAGCCACGGTCTCCAGGCTGATAGTCCATGCAGCTGCAAACGTCGTCGAACTGTTCGTGCAGATGGTTGTTGTCTTCAAACATCCCCATCTGTTGACTCAGGGATCGAGACGTGGCTGCACGATCCGTTACAGCCATGCGGATAAGATGGCTGTCATCTCGACTGCTAGTGATACAAGGCCGTCGGGTTCCAGCACGGCGTTCCGTATTACCTTCCTGAACCCACCTATTCCATATTCTGTTAACAGTCATTGGATCTCGACCAACGTGAGCAGCAGTGTCGCGATACGATAAACTGCAATCGCGATAGGCTACAATCCGACCTTTATCAAAGTCGCAAACGTGAGGGTACGCATTTCTCCTCCTTATACGAGGCATCACAACAAGGTTTCACCAGGCAACGCCGGTTAACTGCTGTTTGTGTATGAGAAATCGGTTGGAAACTTTCCTCACGTCAGCACATTGTAGGTGTCGCCACCGGCGTCAACCTTGTGTGAATGCTCTCAAAAGCTAATCATTTGCTTATCACAGCATCTTTTTCCTGTCGGTTAAATTTCGCGTCTGTAGCACGTCATCTTGGTGGTGTAGAAATTTTAATGGCCAGTAGTGTATACAGGGTGTTAAAAAAAGTTACGGCCAAACTTTCAGGAAACATTCCTCACACACAAAGAAACAAAAGATGTTATGTGGACATGTGTCCGGAAACGCTTAATTTCCATGTTAGAGCTCATTTTAGTTTCGTCAGTATGTACTGTTCTTCCTCGATTCACCGGCAGTTGGCCCAATTGAAGGAAGGTAATGTTGACTTCGGTGCTTATGTTGACAGGCGACTCATTGCTCTACAGTACTAGCACCAAGCACATCAGTATGTAGCATCAACAGGTTAGTGTTCATCACGAACGTGGTTTTGCAGTCAGTGCAATGTTTACAAATGCGGAGTTGGCAAATGCCCATTTGATGTATGGATTAGCACGGGGCAATGGCCGTGGCGCGGTACGTTTGTATCGAGACAGATTTCCAGAATGAAGGTGTCCCGACAGGAAGACGTCCGAAGAAATCGATCGGCGTCTTACGGAGCACGGAACATTCCAGCCTATGACTCGCGACTGGGGAAGACCTAGAACGACGAAGACGCCTACAATGGACGCGGCAATTCTTCGTGCAGTTGACGATAACCCTAATGTCAGCGTCAGCGAAGTTGCTGCTGCAAAAGGTAACGTTGACCACGTCACTGTATGGAGAGTGCTACGGGAGAACCAGTTGTTTCCGTACCGTGTGCAGCGTGTGCAGGCACTATCAGCAGCTGATTGGCCTCCACGGGTACACTTCTGCGAATGGTTCATCCAACAATGTGTCAATCCTCATTTCAGTGCAAATGTTCTCTTTACGGATGAGGCTTCATTCCAATGTGACCAAATTGTAAATTTTCACAATCAACATATGTGGGCTGACGAGAATCCGCACGCAATTGTGCAATCACGTCATCAACACAGATTTACGTGAACGTTTGGGCAGGCATTGTTGGTGATGTCTTGATTGGGCCTCATGTTCTTCCACCTACGCACAGTCAGCACGTTATCATGATTTCATACAGGATACTCTACCTGTGCTGCTAGAACATGATGATGATGATGATGTTTGGTTTGTGGGGCGCTCAACTGCGTGGTTATCAGCGCCCGTACAATTACCCAATCTTTGCTCAGTCCAATTTCGCCACTTTCCTGGATGATGATGAAATGATGAGGACAACACAAACACCCAGTCATCTCGAGGCAGGTGAAAATCCCTGACCCCTGCTAGAACATGTGCCTTTACAAGTACGACATAACATGTGGTTCATGCACGATGGAGCTCCTGCACATTTCGGTCGAAGTGTTCGTACACTTCTCAACAACAGATTGGGTGACCGATGGATTTGTAGAGGCGGACCAATTCCATGGCCTCCACGCTCTCCTGACCTCAACCCTCCTGACTTTCATTTATGGGGGCATTTGAAAGCTCTTGTCTACGCAACCCTGGTACCAAATGTAGAGACTCTTCGTGCTCGTATTGTGGACGGCTGTGATACAATACGCCATTCTCCAAGGCTGCATCAGCGCATCAGGGATTCCATGCGACGGAGGGTGGATGCATGTATCCTCGATAACGGAGGACGAACATTTCCTGTAACAAAGTGTTTGAAGTCACGCTGGTACGTTCTGTTACTGTGTGTTTCCATTCCATGATTAATGTGATTTGAAGAGAAGTAATAAAATGAGGTTTAACATGGAAAGTAAGCGTTTCCGGACACATGTCCACATAACATATTTTCTTTCTTTGTGTGTGAGGTATGTTTCCTGAATGTTTGGCCGTACCTTTTTGTAACACCCTGTATATTACACGTTTCGTGTCAGGAATTGCATTCTTTGACTAAGTTTTATCACATTCGACGGGCACATTTTGAGTCGTGGCCGTTTCTGTGAGTTTCGTAGACGGGCAGCAGAGTACTGGTCGTGGTGGAGGTAGGGAAGCGGCTGGGTCTGAGGCGGGCAGCGGCCGGCGGGCAGCGGGTAACGGTCTGGCGGCTCCTCGTCCAGCGCGCCGCAACTTCCGACACTGCGGTCCGCGGCGCCGAACCGGTTCCAGCCGCGCGCCGGGCTGCACTCGCCGTCTTTACAATTACTGCGTCCGGCAAAGCACTCGCCATTGAGACGTCACGACCACTGCCGATCGGACGAATTTCAAATTGACGGACTCTGGCAAAAAATGCGAAAACACACAGGGCAGTGGTACGGAACAAGAAGTTACAATTAATAAACAGTTCGGAGCCGTGAATAATACATAAGCACACCAGGCGTGCGTGCGTGCATGCGTGTGTGTGTGTGTGTGTGTGTGTGTGTGTGTGTGTGTGTGTGCCAGTGGCACGTCAAAGCTTTTATGGATCGGGGATATAGTGTGCGCCTACATAAATTATTGCACTACATGAGCAATAACAAGATACTGACACTTGTTCTTAAGCTTTTCAGGAGTAGACCGGAATCCTAATAATCATTTCCTTCCGTACACCTACTTGCCGAGATCAAACAAATTACAGACGTAGATGCACCTCTGGTCTGACAATACCAACCATTGCGCCCGTGAGATTAATTGGAAATGTGTTGTAACTGCCGGCCGAAGTGGCCGTGCGGTTAAAGGCGCTGCAGTCTGGAACCGCAAGACCGCTACGGTCGCAGGTTCGAATCCTGCCTCGGGCATGGATGTTTGTGATGTCCTTAGGTTAGTTAGGTTTAACTAGTTCTAAGTTCTAGGGGACTAATGACCTCAGCAGTTGAGTCCCATAGTGCTCAGAGCCCATTTGTGTTGTAACTTCTCTATTTTTACGTTTGGAACATGAAACTGAAGTAAACTGAACTGTTATCCTTTGTAACTCGTCAATATGTGTTCTTGTCCTGTATCATACAAGTGGCGTAATTGCGGAAATGCTGCCTGACAAAATGAGTCGCCAAAACTGGGACTGTATAACAGTATTTTTAATTAACTTTACCAAAGAGATTGGAAAGCTTAACTTCATATTAAATAAGCTGTTCTGTGAAATACATAAATAGATAAATTTACTTTGAGAATGTGACTGCCGGTCGCGCTGGCCGAGCGGTTCTAGGCGCTTCAGCCTGGAACCGCGCGACTGCTACGGTTGCAGTTTCGAATCCTGCCTCGGGCGTGGATGTGTGTGATGTCCTTAGGTTAGTTAGGTTTAAGTAGTTCTAAGTTCTAGGGGACTGATGACCTCAGATGTTAAGTTCCATGGTGCTCAGAGCCATTTGAACCATTTAGAATGTGACTTTGACAGCTGTCCGTGGAAGTTCATCCATGAACGATTCAGCTAACAACAGATACCACAACCGGAAACAATGATAGACGACAGAATGTTTTAATGCTGTCAATATATTTAAAATAAATCCGACATACATTAATGTTACAGATATGAAGAAGAAAAAGGCTCAAGCAAAAAAAGAATCACACGCAACGTTAAAAAAGGAAATCTGGATTAAATTTCTTCCGAAATGGAACCGGATATTTCAGCACAAACACTCTGAATAAGGGAATTAAAAAAAAAAATCATCCATCCGTAGTAATATCGGTCAGGCAAGTAAAGGGTACGCAGAGCCATTTCGGACCTTTCAGTAACAGCCTATGTGCCACGAAGTACCCTTAAGATGTCGACTTCACAGCAAGGATAGACACCTAACCACACATCACTTTTAGTTTAAATGAGTTGCAGCACTGTCTGAGGAAGAAAGACAGTGGTAGGATCAGACAAAATTTCGTACTCCATCATTTTTAAACTTCCCTAGGAAATAAAGGTCATTCTCCTGGAGCCTGCCACCTATTTATTTCAAAACACCTATTACCTTGAGCAATGGAAGCTAGTCAAAATGATACCAGTTCCCGACCCAGGGAAAGATCCACTGTCAGATCATTCTTTACGTCCGATATCCTTAAGCTAGTGTATCTGCAGAATTATGAATAATATGATCAAGAATAGATTATAGTGGACTATAGAGCATAACAAAGTACTTCCCAATAGCATATTTGGTTTCCGGAAAAATGATAGCACAATTGATTCATTAAGTACCATCCTTACAGATGTGGAACCGAACTTCTTCGACAATCTGTATACGTTTGCAGCCTATCCAGACGTACAGGATGCATACGGCAATGTCGATATTTCTATATAACGAAAAATCCTATGTGATCTGGATATACTACCGAAAATAGTCAGCTGGTGCTCTCTTTTAGTACACCGCAGGTTCAAGATCAAGTACGGCGGACGGGTAACTGATTTCCAGAATCGTCTATAAATATTTGCCAGAAAGGGATTCCTTAAGTACGTTTCTTTAACATATATACTAGGGTGTAGGTAAAATATTGCGTTATCCTGTCACCTTTCTACAGTTTGAGTGACTTTATGATATACACCAAGCACAAGGACCAGAACCGTGTCCTGAAATACCTGAAACGAAGTGTCAACATTGCCCTGAATTAATCGTGACAGGAATTAATGTAGTGCTTGAAAACTGCCATCTGGCTCTAATTACGAGACACAGGGCAGACAGATAATCAATATCCTTGTTAATTAATGAGCATACAGTTTTTGTATTTACTTGTGTTAAATTTCTGTGTAAGTTTCTAGACATTCGACTGACATGGCAATGGCACATAAACTAGCTCAAGCCTTGTACATAAAAGCACCCGGAAAGCTTTGTCTTGCACTGACTGGTGAGCCGATCCTAGGACCCTCTTACACTTGTACAAACAGTAATTGGAAGCAAAATGGAATATTACTACACGTTATATGACTCAGTTCCCACAACACGATTGCAGGTTCTAGAGCGTGTAAAATCAGGAACTCTGCGTATTTGTAGAGACTGTAGTAAGATGACACCCATATCCGTCTTCTAAGAGAAAGTGGTACTTAGCCCACTCGTCACGAGACGAAATCTCTTAGTGGCTGATACTTGTTGAGGGTGAGATCCACCATCAGTTACCCCTTACGTTGGAAATTACCTCGATTACTAAATCTGTTACAGACACAGTGGAAGAAGAAACCCAAACCTGTACTGCTAACATCGGACAGTGTGGTGAAATACTGGTACATCCAACAGCATAATGTAAACATCAGTTTCGCAGAGGACAAAATGGAGTCAAACGACAGCTCTTCAAAAGTTCACCGTGCTCTGTTTATAGTCATGTAACTGAAGAACCCGCACCCCAGAATGAACTGACAGCATCTACATTGTCACAACTGGACCGTCACCAGCAGGATTGGTACAAATTGTACACTGATGGTTCCAAAACGTATGTCTCTGCATTTTTCGATGATCAGACAAGGCAGGGACAATCCTTCTTGTTGCCAAAAGAAGCGGATCAGAGTGCCGTTCATCAAACTATTCTTTACATAGTCGACCTACAAGTCGAGAAAGTCCTAGTTTGCACTAACTCGACGAGTGCCTTAGAGACTCTTACAAGGGCAGTCGGAGGTACAGCTGTAAATCACTTGGCACGCGACATACTGAGAACAGACAATGGAGCCGTGTCAGCTGATTCATCTACAGTGGATGCTAGGACAGGTTCGTATCAGGGGCAATGAACGTGCCAACTGGTGAAACTGATGCAGCATCTACTTCCTATCAACATACCTCGAGCATAGAGTGATATCCGACCAAGTAAAAACGGAATGGACTATGTTATTACACATGGACCATAATATCAAAGGCATATGTTACTGGACGATTCTGCAACAAAAATCTACGCCACCCTTGGTTTATCAACATGGCGCTCACGATAAAAGAAATTGTTGCAATAAAAAGACGACGAGCAGATCACATAAACACAAATAAAAGGAGGTGTTAGTTAAAATTAATACTCTCTACAAGATGTGATTCCGGTCTCATTGGCATTAAAATTGCTACACCACGAAGATGACGTGCTACAGACGCGAAACTTAACCGACAGGAAGAAGATGCTGTGACATGCAAATGATTAGCTTTTCAGAGCATTCACACAAGGTTGGTGCCGGTGGCGACACCTACAACGTGCTGACATGAGGAAAGTTTCCAACCGATTTCTCACACAAAAACAGCAGTTGACCGGCGTTCCTGGTGAAACGTTGTTGTGATGCCTCGTGTAAGGAGGACAAATGCGTACCATCACGTTTCCGACTTTGATAAAGGTCGCATTGTAGCCTATCGCAATTGCGGTTTATCGTATCGCGACATTGCTGCGCGCGTTGGTCACGATTCAATGACTGTTAGCAGAATATGGAATCGGTGGGTTCAAGAGGGTAATAAGGAACGCCGTGTTGGAACCCAATGGCCTCGTATCACTAGCAGTCGAGATGACAGGCATCTTATCCGCATGGCTGTAACGTACCGTGCAGCCACGTCTCGATCCCTGAGTCAACAGATGGGGACGTTTGCAAGACAATAACCAGTTCGACGACGTTTGCAGCAGCATGGAATATCAGCTCGGAGACCATGGCTGCGGTTACCCTTGACGCTACATCACAGAGAGGAGCGCCTGCGATGGTGTACTCAACGGCGAACCTTGGTGCACGAATGGCAAAACGTCATTTTTTCGGATGAATCCAGGTTCTGTTTAAAGCATCATGATGGTCGCATCCGTGTTTGGCCACATCGCGGTGAACGCACATTGGAAGCGTGTATTCGTCATCGCCATACTGGCGTATCACCCGGCGTGATGGTATGGGGTGCTATTCGTTACACGTCTCGGTCACCTCTTGTTCGCATTGACGGCACTTTGAACATTGGCGTTACATTTCAAATGTGTTACGACCCGTGGCTCTACCCTTCATTCCATCCCTGTGAAACCCTACATTTCAGCAGGAGAATGCACGACCGCATGTTGCAGGTCCTGTACGGGCCTTTGTGGATACAGAAAATGTTCGACTTCGACTGCTGCCCTGGCCAGCACATTCTCCAGATCTCTCACCAATTGAAAACGTCTGGTCAATGGTGGTTGAGTAACTGGCTCGTCACAATACGCCATTCACTACTCTTGATGAACTGTGGTATCGTGTTGAAGCTGCATGGGCAGCTGTACCTGAATACGCCATCCAAGCTCTGTTTGACTCAATGGCCAGGCGTATCAAGGCCGTTATTACGGCCAGAGGTGGTTGTTCTGGGTACTGATTTCTCAGGATCTATGCACCCAAACTGCGTGAAAATGTAATCACATGTCAGTTATAGTATAATATATTTCTTCAATGAATACCCGTTTATCATCTGTATTTCTTCTTGGTGTAGCAATTTTAATGGCCAGTAGTGTATACTAATAGAATGTGAGAAATAGAATCAACTCTGAACAATAACACTACCCAATATTTTCATATTTCTTTTTCTCTTAGAGTAGCTCTTAGTTCCATGAATATATCTGCTGTCAAATGTATTTGCGATTTCATCCGTGTTACGGAAGAGGAACTTCAAAATCTGAGGAGCTTTTCTTATGCTTCATTAAGTATATAAAGAGTGACAAACTGCCTATTGGCTTCTGTCTCGGGTTCTTCGGCCGACGTTCATATAACGATTTTTCTGACGTTTCGCCAGCACGAGTGGCTGGCATTGTCAAAACTTCACCCTCCATTGCCGGTGGTGAACTGGAGCCGAGCTCGTGATAGATCTCGTCATGCGAAACAACTTTTGTTATGCACAAAATGTTCGGTGACGCTTCCCGGTGATGCTGGAGCCTTTTTGTATTGGTTTAGCAGAAGGCATGGTATAGGCACTGTGCAGCGTGAGTATGGCTTGCGTGTTGCCTATAAGAGAGTCATCTTCTCCGTGTGAAACGGGGTAGACCCAGCAAAATGAATGTTCCTGATTTGCTTCTAAAATATCTTTCTCCGCTTAGAGGCACTTACTCTTAAGGTTTTCTTCTTGAAGCTCACTTTACCAGTTTACTGTGGTAGGTAGTATGGAGCACAGCTGGTTAGCAGACCCTGCATGTTCGGTGAAATCTCGCCGTCCCAGGGCCGGCAAGTAGAAAAAGACGTCCAGCGTCGCCGGGAAGTGTCAGTGAAACCTTCGTCTCTAATAAAGGTTATTCCCCATGGCATTTGATGCAAAGACTTTAAAACACTATGTATAGACGAGGCCGTGCTGAAAAGTGGGAACTGTTAAAGTTTTTTAAACAATACATGCGTTTTCAACATTTTACGTCTTTATTGTTCATGTTTACATATTTGCAGTCCCCTGCCGCCAGAGGACATGTAACATGGCTGTTTGCAACGTAACTATGTCGATGGGTGAGAAACAGAGTGCTGTAATCGAGTCTCTAACCGCAGTAACCTTCGTCCACACATGGAGCGCCTTCTCTATCAACAGGACAGTGTCAGTCCAGACACGAGAGCTGCGACATCTGCAACAGTCCGGTCCACTGTCATGGATCATCCTCCACACAGTCAGGTCTTGGCTCCACCCGATTTTCATCTGTTCCCAAAACTTAAAGAACACCTTCGAGGACTTCACTTTGATAGTGGTGAAGCGTTGCAGGCAGTGTTGACA